>NC_079412.1:27951450-27983950 GCF_026213295.1 Gadus chalcogrammus | reverse complement strand
GTTGGAGGGGAGCGAGGAGGGGGGGGAGCTGGACGGGGACAGCCACTACCAGCGAGACGGGACCGCCGTCCGCCGCCGGCCCTCGGGCCTGAAGACCGGGGGCTCGCTCGAGGAGGACAAGCCAAAGATCACCTCCTGGGAGGCCGGGTGGAACGTCACCAACGCCATTCAGGTAATATTACCCCCCCACACACACACACACACACACACACACACACACACACACACACACACACACACACACACACACACACACACACACACACACACACACACACACACACACACACAAACACGTGGACCAGATGTCACCTTGAATCTCTTTCTTAGATAGAGCACGTTGGGCTATAGGACCTGCAGGTGCCTTGTGTGTGCGTGTGCGCGTGTGAGATAGCGAGAGATAGCGCGCGAGAGAGAGAGAGAGAGAGAGAGAGAGAGAGAGAGAGAGAGAGAGAGAGAGAGAGAGAGAGAGAGAGACCTTTTAATCCAGAACACATAGCGAATAAATAACGAATTATACAATTTGTATTCCGCTAATTTGGGGATCATTCGGGTAGGCCTATTAATTCAAATATTTTTTATCAACGGAGAACAGTCCTCTGGTCTGGCCCTCGAGCGGGGCCCCCCACGCGCCTGATAGCTGCGGGCTTATTGTTAGGCTCGTGCGTTATCAGCACCCCCATCAGCTGCCGGCGGCCCTCTGCCTGCTCCGCCAAACATTTACATTCTGCTTATTTCATGTTAATAACGTCGCGCATCGGCTAATCTGCCTCGGGCGCATCCAGAGAAAAATCCTTTTAAAAACGTTTTGAAAGCCAGTAAAAAAATATATATATATTTCCTTCACAGCAAACTGCAATTAACGACGAGTAAACCGGCGGGTTTTATCAGAATTATTTAATTTTGAACAACCTTCTTTAATAATATATATTTTTTTATTGATATGCCTATTTACGAAAAAAAATAAAAAAAATAAGGAAAGAAAAAATAAGTAGGTCTATATGAGTCATCGTGCACGTGCACGTGCGCGCGCAGCCCGAGATGAAGGCCTCTCTAATCCCCGCGCTCCGCTGCGCCTCTGTGTCCGCAGGGCATGTTCGTCCTCGGCTTGCCCTACGCCATCCTCCACGGCGGCTACCTCGGCCTCTTCCTCATCATCTTCGCAGCCGTGGTTTGCTGCTACACGGGCAAGATCCTGATCGCGTGCCTCTACGAGGAGAACGAGGACGGCATCCTGGTGCGCGTGCGGGACTCCTACGTGGACATCGCCAACGCGTGCTGCGCGCCCCGCTTCCCCGCGCTGGGCGGCCACGTGGTCAACGTGGCGCAGATCATCGAGCTGGTCATGACGTGCATCCTGTACGTGGTGGTCAGCGGCAACCTGATGTACAACAGCTTCCCGGGCCTGCCCGTGTCCCAGAAGGCGTGGTCCGTGTTGGCTACGGTGGCGCTGCTGCCGTGCGCCTTCCTGAAGAACCTCAAGTCCGTGTCCAAGTTCAGCCTGCTGTGCACCATCGCGCACTTCATCATCAACGTCCTGGTCATCGCCTACTGCCTCTCCCGGGCGCGCGACTGGGCCTGGGAGAAAGTCAAGTTCTACATCGACGTCAAGAAGTTCCCCATCTCCATCGGCATCATCGTGTTCAGCTACACCTCGCAGATCTTCCTGCCCTCGCTGGAGGGCAACATGCAGAAGCCCAGTGAGTTCCACTGCATGATGGACTGGACCCACATCTCGGCCTGCGTGCTGAAGGGGCTCTTCGCCCTGGTGGCTTACCTCACGTGGGCGGACGCCACCAAGGAGGTGATCACCGACAACCTGCCGTCCACCATCCGGGCCGTGGTCAACCTCTTCCTGGTGTCCAAGGCCCTGCTCTCTTACCCGCTGCCGTTCTTCGCCGCGGTGGAGGTCCTGGAGAAGTCCATGTTCCAGGGCGGTGGCGGCAGGGCCAGCCTCCCCAACTGCTACGGACCGGCCGGACAGCTCAAGTCCTGGGGGTTGGGCCTCCGGGTGGCGCTGGTGGTGTTCACGCTGCTCATGGCGATCTTCGTGCCGCACTTCGCCCTGCTCATGGGCCTGACGGGGAGTCTGACGGGCGCCAGCCTGTGCTTCCTGCTGCCGGCTCTCTTCCACCTCAAGCTGCAGTGGAGGAAGCTCCTCTGGCACCACGTGTTCTTCGACGTCGCCATTTTTGTGATCGGGGGTATTTGCGCAATTTCGGGCTTCATCCACTCGGTGGAGGGGCTGATCGAGGCGTACAGGTATAACCTCCACGACTGAGGAGCCGAGTGCGGAGATACAGGCCAGACCCGCAGTGTGTGTGTGTGTGTGTGTGTGTGTGTGTGTGTGTGTGTGTGTGTGTGTGTGTGTGTGTGTGTGTGTGTGTGTGTGTGTGTGTGTGTGTGTGTGTGTGTGTGTGTGTGTGTGTGTGGGTGGGTGTGCGTGTGCGTGTGCGTGTGTCGTGTGTGTGTGTGTGTGTGTGTGTGTGTGTGTGTGTGTGTGTGCGTGTGCGTGTGCGTGTGCGTGTGCGTGTGCGTGTGTGTTTGTTTGTGGAGAGGTGACGTCACGCGTAAAGGCCTCGCGGGGTTCCAACTCTTAACGTCAGGATAACCTGTGTTAAATGTAGTTCTTTTTAGTTTCATCTTGCCTTCGTGATAATGTGCAATACAAGACTCTGAGATCTGATCATAGTGATAAGCCCACCGTAGAAGCGCGCGGCCGGACACATCCTCTGCTAAACGAAAAAAGGAGAACTTGAAGCAGTCTGTTTTATTTTCACAGTTCCTGTGAAACGTGCAACCCGAAAGTCTCATGTGTGTGTGAGAGTGTTTACGTTTTAATATATCCGGGGGTTGAGCTGTGTAGTGATGGAAGTGGAGTTTAATATTTCATTGTTGTTTTTAAGCTGCTATATAATCGAGGCTATCCTGAAAAATAGATATAAATATCAAAGGCCTGTATAAAACCAAGGCACCGGTTAAATCAGGGGCTATATGCGGTCGTCCTCACCTGTGAATAACGTGTGTTTTTTCCTCAAATGGAAAAAATCATAATTTGGTCCTTTTTTATTTTTTCATTGTCATTTTTGATTGTAGGCCCGCAGTAATCATCGTCTATTGGTGTTTAAGTGTCATTCTGGATGAAGTGAGTTCAAAGTGCAAGCAAGTGGGTCCTATCGTGTTTTATGAAAACTGTTGTCTGATAATATTCTACTCCTGATTATCTTGTGTGTGATTTAATGAAACTACTTAAGATGTTTGAGAGAAAAAAGAGAATTTGTGGAAATAAGAGATAAATAAATCTAATATTTTATGCTGGGATAATGTTTCTTTGCCCGTATTTGTAGAAACGGTTATTTTTTTCGACTCAAGAGAAAGACGGCAATCAATCATTACTTGAGACTGCAATTTTGGCGAGACACTTCATTTAAAGCAGTCGACAAATTATTTTTTTTGCGAACGAAGCATTAACCTAATTTAACCTTAAATGTACACTTCCTGTAGGCCCCTGTGTGCACGTGTGTGCACGTGTGTGCACGTGTGTGCACGTGTGTGCACGTGTGCCAGTGCGCGCGCGCACTGGCACACGGACTGTAGGCCTGTGTGTGTGTGTGTGTGTGTGTGTGTGTGTGTGTGTGTGTGTGTGTGTGTGTGTGTGTGTGTGTGTGTGTGTGTGTGTGTGTGTGTGTGTGTGTGCTCCTGAGAGAGAGGAAGAGAGTGTTTTGAGTTGTTACAAGTAATAAGGCCTAAATAATAATAATAATAACAATGCAATTATTAATATTAATAATACAAACGCTCCAACAAATAATACAAACAATTAAAATACCAATTAGCAGATCGATAGGTTAGTATCAGTCCATATTTTAGAGAAGGAGCCAGACAAAACAATGGTTACTTTTATAAATCATGAAAATTAAGCCGTTCATAATGTTTCACTTCCCCAGTGAGTCGTGAGCAAATGTATCACTTCCCCATACCTCAGGAACAAATCAAAAATATTTGAGACCTAAACATAAGTTAAGTCTGGAACCTTATGCGACCCAGACGCCTCGGCAACTGTCAATCAAGAAAGTTTCCCCGACCTGCCACTCATGAGATGTGAGTACTGTAGCTTGTCTTTATACATCCTGAACACGTCGTTTAATGTAAAGTACGTTGGCGCTCTGATATCTGAACTGATTTTGCATTGTATGCTTCGATCCGACCAGCATGACTGGAAGAATGCTGCTTTACCTCACCGCGGGGTGCCTTCTCACCTGCCTTGCGCACGGTACACAGCCCGCCATAAAGGTTATCCTGAGCGAGAAAGGGCTTCAGTACGGTGAGTCAGTCGGCCTCATGGCCCACCAAAGGTGACGTACGACGTATTCCTCGAATTGCAGCCAATACAAAAATTGGACTACTACCAAATATTAAATCAAAGTGGGAATAGGCCGCCTGGATAAGGAACGTGAAGACTGAAACCCTAACCGCGTGCGTTAAGGGAAAGCTTTTACCGCGCAGCATACAGGCTTTTTGCAGGCGATAATTGTATCGTCACACGCGCAGAATGTGTGAAAGAAATGCGTGTTTGTGCCGCAGTGAAGGAGATGGGCGCCGAGTGGCTACTGCAGAACCTGGAGAGCGCGTCGCCTCCGGACGTCCACGGGAAGCTCAGCCTGAGCCTGGGGACGGTTTATTACTCCATCATGGGGTAGGAACAAGCAATCAGCCGCGGCCGAAACCGACTGCATCGTGGGATTGGATTTCAATTATTTTTTCTCTCCCTTTTTATTTAAATCACAAGTCAGTTATTCTGCAGGAATCGTGGTACAGCGGGGGGTATATATATTTTCATAAAGAAGCCCTCTTAAAATATCAATACGTGTCTCTGATTTGAGGATATACAGGCCTTCACCTTATTTGAAGATGTATAAGCTTTTTTTTTTTTAGCTGATCGAATAAAGTAAGCACAGGCTTGTATAGGAGACCAGCGGATGTGTGACGGTTCTCTGAGTGGCAGGTGTTTCCTCCTGGTTCTCGTGCAGCATGGCCGTGACGTACTGCGAGTTCGTGGAGCCGTCGGTCGAGTTCTATGAAGACGTGACCGGATTCAAAGCAGTGATCTCAGGCCTCTACATACAAGTGAAAGGCACCTGGTCAGCCTCATACGGCATTTTGTGAGTCGTAGCCTACTCCACACCCACACTCATATTGCCTCAATCAAAAGGCAAGGACATCCTATCACACTTTGACAGGTTTCTAACTAAAAACGACATGAGACATGTTTAAGGCCGTGCTTATGTGTTTGTCAAGTAGGCCTATATTAAGTCCTGGAAGCACCTCCAAGTGTTATATTACCATGGGAAGATCTGGGCAGGAGTGGACTGTGTGGGAGAGGATATTCGGGGTTTTGTGATGAGATTGACACGCATAGACAACAATAGAAATAGACCTACCGATGATCTGTTGTTATATTATCTCATATTATACCTGTTCATGTATTGTACTTCTGATAAGATGCTGATGCTGAACTGAACGTCAGAATGAGGATTAATGTCATTAATCATAATTAATTAAGTCATTAATGCTCACGTTGTGCAGCGAGGACGGCGGGGCCTTCGAGCTGGTGATCCGGGACCTGGAGGTGGACCTGCTCCTGGGTCTGGGGATGGACGCAGACGGTCAGCCGTCCTTCCGATGCGCCGCCTGCGGGGCCTCGGTTGGGTCGGCCGGCCTGAACCTGATAGATGCCAGGTATACCTCCAGGACCGAGACCGCAGCCAGGATCCTTTGAATTAGGAATGAAAGAGGATTTAGTGGCGCTACTTACGATGTGGGAGAAAACGAGATTTTTAGAGTTTAAAAATATTTTCCTACGCCTACAAATATTTTGGGATTTTGGAGAGAGGCATTACAATAATGCGACAAGCTGACTTTATCGCTGACAAACCTTTACACGTTTTAATCCACGCGGTACTCAAAGTCAAGCACAGATTCTCAATCGCATCAGAATGTTGTTTAAATTGCGATCTTCCTGCAGGCCCGTGTGTGTGTCTGTATGTGTGTGCGTGCGTGCGTGCGTGCGTGTATGTGTGTGTGTGTGTGTGTGTGTGTGTGTGTGTGTGTGTGTGTGTGTGTGTGTGTGTGTGTGTGTGTGTGTGTGTGTGTGTGTGTGTGTGTGTGTGTGTGAGAGACGGATATTTATACAAAACAAAACTCAATTTTCACAGCTGGATCATTGAACAATTTGTTGATGAAGAGCTTATCAGGAGTACAATTGAGGAAAAGGTGAGTGGACTTTAAGCTATATTACAACACCAGTTCGGTAGACCTATTTCTATTAGTGTACATACGTGTCAATCTCATCGCAAATCTCCTCTCTCCCCCTCTTCCCCCAGATCTGTCCGATGCTAACAGAACGCTTGGATGAGCTTGAGTACCGCCTAGCGGCCCTTGGTGGTAATGCACACATTCACTTTTGATTTCATCATATGTATAGAAACATCAACCCCAGGAGAAATGTCTTCGTGATGGACGTTTGATCCTCCGATCTATCCCCAGCCACCTTCCAGGTGAATCGCCTTCTGGCCGTGGATCTTCCCCTCACCAGCTACCCGGTGGTCAACTCTTCCTGCCTCAGCCTCTCCCTGAAGGTAGAAACACTTAAGTTACCTCAAGTTAACTTAACATAACTCAAGTCAGACTATACACAATAGAGCCTAACTAAAACGTGTTCGTATTAATTGATTTAAAAGGGACACATTATACCACCAGGTGTGAGCATGATTCCACTACAAGCCGTTGTGAAAATGTGCAGCTTCTGACATCACAGATGGGCGTGTCCCCGAGATGTGTGCCGGATAGATCAGTCTACCAGCCTACCCAGTGGAGTGTACACACTGGCCAATTATCAAAAAGTCTTAACGGCACTCCCACTCACACCATGGTGGTATAATATGTCACCTTTACAGTTTTTCTCAATCGTTTAAACACGTTTTCTGAAACCTAAATTTCTCAAAACTCTAAACACAAGCCGGAGAGGGGTTCATAATTTCGTCAGAACTCCACAACTACTTCCCAAAACTGTTTTTTTCCACCAAACAGTAAACACAACCGTCAAATGAATATCTCTTAGAGAGCATCAATTAAACACTGGAGTGATCAATTCAGAACACTTCCATCAAAATACTATTTACATATGTTTTGGCTTCATGAGGCCATGTTACTCAAATGTATAAAATAGTTTAGAAATTTTAAAGTTGCAATTAGGTGGTACATATAGTAAAAATACTGTTGCCATATTGTATTTCAATACTGTGAATATATCATAAAAATGTTGCATTGACACAATCGTATCAGAATAGAATACAATGCATATTTGTCTAACCAATGAGCTCCAATGGGCTAAACTCACAATCCCAGCTTCCCAGAGTCATACTGTACACCTATAGTTGATACTCCAACATTGTTCTGACAATACACCAATGTTATTTTGGCAAATTACAGTACAGTAATTGCACTGATAAGTACAATGAAAAACACTACAGTAAGAAAATGTTTAGACTTTCTTTCAGGGGATGTAATGAGGAAATCAGTACACAAGTACAAAAAGGCAACAAAGCAAATATATATTTGTTACTGTAATACAGTAAATGTTCAGCTGAACTGACTGCATACAAAGCTTTTCATAGGCAAAAAAAATAAAAAATAAGAATATAAATGAGGTGAAACAGAATTGGTTGCTTAATTAGTTGTTGCGTTTTGAAGGCCAGGTCAACCAAGTGTGCTATATGATGAGATTTGTGCTTAGAGTCTTGCAAAAATGTGATTTAGAATATCTATCTGTGGTAAAACAGTGGAATTGTGCTTATAGTTTAGCAGTCTGGAGTATTGTAGCTGACACTTGAGCTTCAAGTTTTCAGAATTGTGGTCAGTTCCATTTTTTGTGCGTATACAATCGAGAAAAACTGTAAGTTAACTTAAGTCCTCTGCACTGCCTCACTGTCATGTCAGACTGTACACAATAGAGCCTAACTAAAAAGTGTTTGTGCTTATTTATATACATAACAGCGGATTGTAAAGATTTTAGAACTGATATAACAATAAAATGACATTGGCCGATGCTGACGTTTGACGGGTGTCGCTGTCTGCCCTGACGGAGACGTATCGCCGATGACAGCGGGCTATTGTTGTCCATCCCGCTGTAGGGAATGTTCCACCGTCCTGACAGCCCGGTGGACCCCCCGTTCGAGCCCCAGCCCTTCTCCCTGGACGGGCAGCCGGGCTACATGCTGTCCCTGGGTCTCTCCGAGTACACCACCAACTCAGCCTCCCACGCCTACTTCGTATCGGGGTCGCTGCAGCTCCTCATCACAGACAGCATGGTGAGGGGGGGGGGGGGGGGGCAACGACCAGGGTCCGCAGGGGCACAGAGAGAGAGGGGGAGGGAGGGAGGGAGGGAGGATAAAGACAGGGAGGGAAGGAGGGAGGGAGGGAGGGAAGGAGGATGAAGGGAGGGAGGGAAGGAAGGAGGATGAAGGGAGGAAGGATGCGAGGGATGGAAGGAAAGAGAAAGGGAGGGAGGAAGGGAAGGAGGGAGGATGCGAGGGATGGAAGGAAGGGAGGAAGGGAAGGAGGGAGGAAGGAAAAAGAAAGCAGTTGAGAAAGGAATAAAAGAAAGAAGAAAATAATAAAGACGGAAAGAAAGAAAGAAGACAGAAAGAAGATAGTTGAAAAAGAGAAAGAGTCAATCGTTCAGTTAATCATACATATTCCCTCAGATTCCTCCCAGCTCTCCGTTGCATCTGAACACCAACTCATTTGGACCCTTCGTCCCAAAGGTAAGGTCACATACGATGTCAATATACGATAGAACGGTGGGTAAGGCCTGTACAAGTCTCACCAACCAGGTTAATAATCTAAAGCCTGTTAGTAGCCCGAATCTGAGTGAACGAGCGTTTCCATTTATTTTGCTTCATATTAGTTTAATTCAATCATGATTCATGTGGCATCTGACTCGGCCGACATGAGTATAGCGGTGGTGAGACAAGCATAGGCATCATGTCCGGATAGCAACATAAGAACTAAAAAATTCAGTAAAGTTTCAAATCAACTTTACCACTGGCCACCCTAGAAATATATACATAATATATATATATATCCCCCTGACGAAACAGGAAACAAGGTGTAGCCCCGCTCCTTTCCGTTTCACCTTTCAGGCTCAGGCACTGTGCCGTCGCCCCCTAGTGGTTCTGTTACGGCATAGTTGTACTGCTGGACCCCTGATAAGCCTATTTAGACCGTATCGGAATGGACCCAACCTCAAGCTTCTTCATATTGTCTGTAAAGATACGTACATACACTACCATTCCAAAGTCTGTTGTCACTCAGATAATTTAAATGTTTAACACGAATAGCTAAACAATGTACCAATAGAAGAACACATGAGTGATGGTTGCTGGAAATGGGCCTCTGCACCGACACCTATGTAGATATTCCATAAAAAATCTCCTGTTTCTAGCTAGAATAGTCATCTACCACATTAACAATGTCTAGACTCTATATCAGATTAATTTATTGTTATCTTCATTGAAAAAAAGGGCCTTTCTATAAAAAAATAAATAAGGACATTTTTAACTGACCCCAAACTTATGAACGGTAATGTACATGCATGCAATTCAACATTGTTGACTTTTCCGACAGCTTCCCAAAATGTTCCCTGACATGGAGATGCAGCTGCAGGTCTTCGCCCTGGAGGCTCCTGAGTTCATTTTCAGGTCCGGGGTCGTTCGAATGGACGTCCACGGGGCCATCAAGGCCTTCGTCGTCCACCCAGATGGCCCCTTCATCTTCCTCTTCAGGCTCAACCTGGTGTGTGTGTGTGTGTGTGTGTGTGTGTATTTAACACCGGAACACATGTCGTTGTGACGGTATCAGGGACACATCCAGACTCAGGACAAACTAACTAACAGTGCTGCTCTTGTGCATTTCAGGAATCCAC
Source organism: Gadus chalcogrammus (assembly GCF_026213295.1). Classification (NCBI taxonomy): domain Eukaryota; kingdom Metazoa; phylum Chordata; class Actinopteri; order Gadiformes; family Gadidae; genus Gadus; species Gadus chalcogrammus. The sequence goes on along the minus strand of NC_079412.1, from coordinate 27,973,965 downwards.
CTTCAGTGGAAAATTCCGTATGGCCAACGAAAAATTAACGGGCGCCATTGCACTGGAAAAGTAGACCGATTCTGATATTCAATACAGCACAATATTAGTTACAGATGCAATATTTGTACAAGCTATATAATTAAAATGAGAGATTACATGTTGCAGTGTGACCAGACAAACGGGCACAATGGCATGGATTCTATGCCGTCATGTTTGTGTTCTTTGAATGTTTTTCTTGATAGTTTCAGTTGATTCATTGCACTTCCTTCCACCCCAGTCTCTACCTAACCCTGGACTCGAGTGAAGTTGGAGAAGTTAAGGTATGAAAGATAAGAGATAATCGCAGGGACATTATTACCGTCCAACAACGGTGGACCCATGACTGGTACAAGCTAATGTCCGCACATTGTTCTTCGCAGACTGACGCTTTGAAAATCGCCATTAAGTTCGGAATAAAGCTCTCAGGATTGCCAAGGTTGAACGGTGGGTCACATTTACTGCCATTACCAAGAAGAATATCTTCACTCAAAATATCCCAAAATATCCCAAGTGTTGTCCTATTCGTAGACAGACTTTTTTCTCCAATTAGGACACAAGTGTAAACCTTGTCACTGCTTCTGTCCTTGTCTTGTCTATTTTAGCAAGGCTTGCCAAGGGCATTGATTTACCCACAATGCAATACACCCATTTGACTAACCTTGTCCTGGAGGTAGAGGAGGTCAGTGCACATTCTCTCTTTATATACACACACACACACACACACACACACACACACACACACACACACACACACACACACACACACACACACACACACACACACACACACACACACACACACACACACACACACACACACACACACACACACACACACAATATGGCATTTAATCATGTATTTCTTTGGCCCAGGGATTCATCTCAGTCTTATCAGATGCAGAGATACAGCTGAGGGAGGCCAAAGTTGGAACACCTTGGATGGTCTAACTGCGGTGTAGTTGGACCCAAACATCTTCTCTGGCCTTATGATTGTGATATTTCTTAAAGCTTGAGCCCAAGGCCAGATTGGATTAACTGCTACGTGATCAATACTAGCACATCTTTGTTTGTTTCTGTCTGGGTCATAGAACAATTGTTTTGTTCATTGATCCCAAGCTGTTCTCTGGTGATTTCAGCGATACGACAATGTGTGAATGTAAAAGTTGTTTCTGTAACAATTGCAGGGGAATATGAATGAGTGAGTAGACACTAGAACATGATCGTCCTCATCATGATCCAGACAATCGCTTGTAAACCGAAAACAGGACGATGGATTACTGGAACAATGAAAATCTCTTTTTTATTATTATTATTATTTTGCTGTGAATCATTCGTCAGTCACATGTACTTTCTACTGTTATTCTGCATTATGACATTCTTGGAATGCATTACATTGCCAAAATATATAAATACATACATAGCTATGTACAGCCATTGTTTTCAGAAAACTCTTGTGTAGCACGAACATCACACATTCATATGAAACAAGAGGCTGCTTGAATACGGGCTTCTTCAACAGCCTGGTGGCATCACAGATCGGACTCTATATTCTACAACCAACGCAATGATCATTATGTGGACAACCGTTGCACCTATACAAGCTGTTGTCATGGACACAGAGGTATACCAATGCAGTAGGGGCATTTTGTCTTAAGACAGCCATTACCAAAATCTTGAAATAGTTTCCAGCTAAAACAGTAATGCAGGTTTTTACCATTATTTTTAAAGGCTGTGACCGGCACCACAAAGCGATCCCCAAAGGGCTCGCTTTGTGGGAGGGGGGGGGGGGGGGAGTGCGGAGGAGAACGAAGAAAAGGCAGGAAAGATGGCAGCTTGAAGGGAGATTTTAGAGCAAGAATTTTTATAACAAGGTAAACCTTTAAAAATATATACTGTTATATTGAGGGAACGCCATAGATTGGCAATAAATACTATAGACAAAAACAAACAAATGAACAAAATCACAAAAGCCAAAACGTGTTCGATTTCAACGTTGAGGATCACAGCAAGGATGTGTTAGCAAGCGTTTGGTAACATTCACTTCTTAATGGTCCTGGACACAAAGTAGCAGTATTGATCTGCTTGTTACTCATGTGCGCATTCATACCGTCTTGAAGGTGACAGCTACTCCTAGTCACAAGTACTGCAGGTTTACCAGTGCTGACCAGTACAGGTATGCTAAGCAAACCTAGCGTAACGTTTAACCAAATAAAATCTATATTCAAGCACGATTTGGGGCATGTAACAAATTGAGGGGCCACATATACAAAAGCAGTAATCTGTAAAAAGGAGCAAAGGAAAGGTGGCTTTGGCTATCGTCCATTTAATTTCTGAAAGGTTGATGCGATGTTGAGCGGCTTGGTTAAATATTAACAGTGTCAAATATTAACTCTTTGTTTCGAGCACGGGCACGCTGTAAGATAAGAACAGCTCAAGAGGAACAGAGCCCCATAAAGAGCAGCCCAGTGACCATTGGAGGATTAGAAGCACAAAGTCGACAGTCTATGGCTGCTGAAGGCCAGAACACATCTCTGTGGAGACGAGAAGCTATGGAAGGGAAGGCAGAGGGAGGAGGGACGATGGTTTAAAGAGCAGGGGGACGAGGGATGCTGAGGCACGATGTGAATTTGAAAACACCGACACAATACCGTTATCACAATACTGAAAAAGGAAACAGATGATATTTTCAAGTCTTTTTCTCCGATGCGGGGCTGTTCAAGTCTACCGGATTCCTCCCTCGCCCTGCGTGTGCGTGTGTGCGCGCGTGTGCGTGTGTCACAAAGCAAGGATAGAGAGCTGCACACGTGCACACGCATTCACACAAGACGCACGTGCGGAACGGGGGGACTGGATGTTACGAGTGCAGGAGGTTCCACGGAGTGGGGGTGGGGGGGGGGGGGGGGTCACTTGTCGTCCGAGGCCGCTGCCGCCATGGGGGCCCGCATGCTGCCCCGGGCGGTCGACGCCAGCTCCTCGATCTCAGAGTTCAGCCTCCGGATGACCCACTCCATCGCCTCCCGGCCCTACGGGGGGGGGGGGGGGGTCCAACAGGGGTGGGGGGGTCGGGGGTCAACGGGGTTGAACCTCTGAGCCATAGCCTCTACAGTACTCACTACACACCACTCGCTACACACCACTCACTACACACCACACTATACACCACTCACTATACACACCACTCACTACTCACTACACACCACTTACCACACACTACTCACTACACTGCCCACCCAGTGCCACCGGACAGAAGCCACGATGAGGGGAGGGGCCGACATGAGACACAGGAAACACTAAGGGGCTGATGATTGTTCCACGTTCCCGCTACACAACGACCGTGCAGACGCTCCGACGCAGTCGTGAACCTCTATGGTTCTGCGTCGGGGTTCAGTGAGCGGACCAATCACAGCCCTCGCTGCTGCGTCGCCTCAACGGAAGGTTAACGTTTTTGGGAGCCGCACGTCCGGCCCACGCGGTGGACGCAAGGAGGGTCCGCGAGGACGTAACGGGGTCCGTAGCCCCCTTGCGTTGCGGGAACGCGGGACCATAATCAGCCCTTAAGACGGTACAGCCCACCTCTCGTTGAGAGCCCGGACCGCGGCGAGGACGGACGGACGTACCTTGTTGGCGTTGGCAGAGATGCTCTTGGCGATGACGCCTTCCAGGTAGCTGCTGAGACTGATCGCTTTAACGTTGATCTGAGCCTCCTGGGTCAACATGGTCCTGGAACACATCCCATAATGCATCAGTACCAAGAGGAGTTACCTAAATAAGGCTTTTAACACTACTTGGAAAAAATAAAAAACGAACAGGTTTAAGGTGAACAATTCCAGAAGCACACATTATTAAAGATGCACTACGTGGTGTCCCCATGAACATCACTCACTTCTCAGGGTCATCAGGATGTGGCTTGTAGGTCAACTTCTCGTCCACCGATATTATGTTAGTGAAGGAGATCTACGTGGACACAAAACCAGGATTATCTTTTCGTTGTGGCTAATGCAAAACTGTATTATGGTAGGACAGTAATTCAGAGCTGTTAAAAAAATTTTCAATTGAGATGCATCAAACACAGAACATTCAAGAGCAAAAACATAATATTTGATGGGTCGTTTATTGGTGCAAAGAATACCATCATTACCACAAGTTGTAATATTAATGAAGTCAAGACCTTGATCAGGTTGAATTGACCAAAAGAGCTTAGACTGATAGAGTTGTACGAAGCGGAGGTATCACACTTTAAAATGACAGTAAAAATAACTAGGTAAAAGGACGATGGCCTCGCGAAAACAACGGGCTTAGAACAAACATCCAAAGCAGCTCACGTTCGTGGACTTCAGCTCGAAGGTCTTCTCCTTTGGGTCAACGATTGAGTGCTCCTGGGCGTAGGTGAATGATCTCGTTATTCCGATCATCTAAAGGAGGGGTTGACAATAGCACAGCATGTTAGTTTGCATCTCCAGTGGCATTTGTGTCTGCCATAGAGACATGCTGGCGTGCTATGTCCACTGAAAACATGAGTCAATACACCTTCCCGGACCGACGCCCTGCCTGCATCGCACAGAGCAGGGACAGCTACTCAGAGACGTCTAGAACTTCTACTGTTGCCACCACAACTAAAGAGAGCTGATAAGGGTTTGCTGCTAATGGACGGCCTTCTGATTCTCTTTAAAGTCATTTCAACCGTCTCTTTCGAAAGCACAACCCGCCCGGCGTGAGTTGATTTTGACCTTTATCGAAAAGCTAAGTACAAATGTATAAATAAACCGTAACAAGTAAAAGGTCAAAGGTGATACAGGTGACACGCATGTCGAATACGTGTCAGATCACTTAAGGCACTAAGCTCCAAGAGATTGTACCGTTAAGACTGTATTTAGGAAATACTCAATCCAGGTTGATTGGCTAAACCTTAAGTGGGCTTGTATGATAATGACCCGAGGATGGTTGGCTGAAGCCCCCCCCACCCCTACTCAACCCCACTCTTAACAACAAATCCAACCGTGTGCTCCAACCCATAATATACATAATAACAGAACAAGTCACCGCTAGTCAACAGAGGGAAGGTTGACGACAACAACTACGACATTGACAGTGCCGTCGGGCATGTGACCCGACTCACCGACATGGCCATGGAGGGCATGCCCCAGTCGGCGGTGAGCAGGCGGCTGCTGTGCAGCCTCCCCGCGGGGTCCACCCCTCTGGCCAGAACGTCCACCCCGAACACGTTGGGGTTCATGGGGTTGGGGTACTTCTGCATCGCCGCCTTGGTCACCGTCTCCCACGGGTGGCTGTTGACAACATTCTTTTTATAACTTATTTTCGAAGCTGAGTAACACTACACCTGTCGGAGAGTTTAGTACGAGGGCAACCTTTTGCACGCATGCAACACATGCAGCATGCGTGGGTTCAGTTATTACAACAACCATCCGTTAACACATTTATAACATAATTCAATGCTAAAGTAGTAACTGTACTATTCACAGCTAACGACTGCAGAACAACAAATGTCTGGCATTGCCAAAAACATGAATGGGATTAATGTTAAGTGGGACCGCTGCATTACATTCACATTTGATATCACAAATGTGAATATTCATCACATTGGAGATTTGATTTGAATTCATATATCTAATGAGACGGCTCTGCAACAGCCCCTGGGGGGACTGGATCACTGCACCCAGGGGGACTACTGGATCACTGCACCCAGGGGGACTACTGGATCACTGCACCCAGGGGGACTGGAGGATCACTACATTCAGGCAGTCTGCGATCTGCTTACGTGAGCAGTAGACCTTCACGTGTGTAGGTTTACATAATGAGTACACACCACACAAATCCTCAAATAGGACGGCTAGGGCTTCATGTCTTGATAGGTTAATAACGAAAGCGCTGTAAGTAACCCAGTGAGTAAGTAAAAAGATAATAATAACGGGAATGAGCAGAAGGACAGTCATAGACCAAGTGTCACCGACGGGTACGAAGCCAAATTGCAGAAAGCCTTCAGAGAGTTGTCCTTATAACGTTACGTTATTGCACACTACAGCAGCATAAATCATTTGTAATATAGCTGTTACCAGCGCATAAACTGTTTCACTTAAAAAAGAGACGAAGTAAAGGTAACGCTGCGTTAGCAGCAGGTAACGTTACCCAACACCGTTAAAGCGGACTACTTTACGGAGCGCCTACCGCTCAGCTAGCGTCTATATAGCCAGCTGGAGTCAGACTTGAGTACAAAACAGAGTTGTTTACCAATTTAAACACATCGGAGTCGAACAGTTAATTGTTGTACACACGTAAGTATAACACAAAAAACTCACTTGAATATGTGTTCTGACGCCCATAGCTTCATTTTACAGGTCTTTCTGTCAGAAGCGGGGAGCGCGGCGGCGAAAGCGGAACGGCGACTCAGGAGGAAGGCGGAGGAATCTACAGCTCCAGCCCAGCCTCCTCCGCTGCTCGGTCTCTTCTTCGTTCACATATAAAAGTGCAATAGGACGCTGCCAGCCGCATTGCTGCCGCCTGTTGGTTTGGCGGTGAACACTATTCAGGGCAAATGCATAAGTCATTAAATGAAATACAATTGATGAAGTAAACAGTATCACACACCGGCAAACAAGCTGAAGCTCTGATTCGTCGACTGCTTCACTCCTTCAACCGGTGGTAGACATGTGTATGGCTGCTTTCACCGTGACCTTCACCATATATATATATATATATATATATATATATATATAGTCTAACTCGAAAATATCACCTTTGAGTGTGTATCTTGACAAATATTCTGCAAAGATTCAACTTTCCATGGCATGAGCATGGCCTAATGACTTATCAAAGAACTAAACAAACAAAGAAATGCCCCGTGTATGTCCATTTATATCCAGTGGTGTACAACTTTTACATGTGACAAGATTGAAGGTAATAACAAAATTGCAATTTTCTTTTTGAAAATGAAACAATAAAGTTTTAGATTTTTATGTAACGTTATAAAGTCCTTGGTTGGTGTGGGTAGAGTCAATCTTGAATCCTCCCTTCTGATTGGTCATTTAAAAACCTTACGTACGGCGGAACAGAGACGTGACGGCAAGACGTACATATCCGACCTGTCCTTGAAGCCACAACACAGGCAAGATGGTTGCATACTGGAGACAAGCCGGCATTAGGTAAATATAACGCAGACAAACTGTATTTCAATCAATGCATTTAACTTGTTTACTGTTTTGAATGTGTGTATGGCGTTTAAATGAATTTTGACTGCGCTGTCGAGCAAGTTCGTTTGCGTAAATCGTCCTGTAGCCTGACAGCTAGCCTGATAGCAATGGCTAGCCTCCAGCCCATGGCTGAATGGCACATTGCGTTCAATGTAAATATATTGTAAAAAAAAGATATATTGTAGTATTCGTCAATTAATTATAACATGTTTGATGTACAATGATCAGGCAATTTACGCATCGTTGGCTAATGTTCTTGACCGTCCTCTACCATTTAGCTACATTCGCTTCTCAGCGATCTGCGCAAGCGCAGTCCGCTCTGCGCTGAAGCCCACGCTAAGGGAGGCAGCGCTGAAGGCCGCCGAGTCGACTGTCAAAGTCGTCAAACCCAAAGTCGCTGTATAATTAAGTAAGTATAAGCAGTGTGATAATATTCTTCAAATGATCGAATCCCTTATTGAGTGACGTACCTAAGTCTATTTAATGCGAAATTGTTCTAAACTCGCAGAGGAAACTGACTCGCAATTAGGATAATTGTTTCCATGCACCACTAGTGATCTTTGATGTCGTATGGTAGCCTGAACCCAAACTACTGGAGACGCTGATTTTGATCACTATACTGTGAAAAACATCAGGCAGGATAATTACACGTCTAACTTTGCATAGAATATGAATGTTTTTCTTAATTTTGCTTTCTTTTCAGAGACCATGGTGTAGATAGTTTGTGTTGCAGGCATGGAAATGGTCAGTCATACCCAGGCCAGATTCTCTGTTATTGGATGAAGATGGATGACATCACGATGAGGGCTTGAGGGTCCAGAAACCCCAACTGGAGGCGCCATCCACCTGCTTTCATTTGTAACTGAAGAAAATGTATTAAATATATGGAAGTGGATATTCTTGTCAAGTTGTATTTTTTGCGATATACCTTTTGTGGCATGCGTCCTTCACAAGCCACAGAAGAAAAACTAATCACGTGAGGCTTTGTAGGTCATTCAAGATTTTATTTAAATACAAATTAAACGAGTAATTTCTTGGAGGCAGCAGTGAGATGTACCAAATACGAAACTGGTATTTACATCATGGTCAGAAATCGTAAGCGGATGAAGTCCTCTCCAAACGGGAAGACGGGGTTCTGTTTGATTTCACTTCTCCTTCAGAGCACTAGGTAGGATGGTCAACGTGTGAAAAATGTACATTTGTATAAACGGTCGACAGCCCTGAAATGCATGCATTGTGCAGCGGTGGGAGAAATGCTTAAACATCGGCTGTCGCTTAATGAACTTTTCTGTGCTTTCTATTACAGTACAATATGTAATTGTCGTCCTGCCGGTACCAAGCAATCTAAGATTTCCTTTGCAGAGCGTGGTCTAACTTAATTCTGGTTAAGGGCATGAGGCAGTAAACACTACACTATGACAATAAATTGGAGCAGTGAATAGAAACTCAAGAGGACTGACCTCAAACTGAGACGTATTCTGTTGGTCCAATGATACAATTATATACAAACTATTGCAGTGTCATGGTATCCGTTTCTTTCCATTACATGACAATCTCACATTTTAATAGAAATCAACCATACCAACGATTTCCAAATGGAGCATCATGGTCATTCAACATTCAACGTTATTTGCAGTTATGTTTGGTATGAGAACATACAATCTAATTTATTTTATAATTCAATGAGTGACATTTTTGTTAGATCTAATCCCTGTATAGACAATGAAACATTTGATTTGATGAACACCATAATTTATAATCAATAACGTAATACTTCCTTACATGGCATGCTGTTGAAGATGACCACCATCTTCAGGGCATCTCGTGGCTTCATTTGACCCTCGTCAGTGCTAGGTGGGCCTAATGTTAAGAGGTAACCCCATTTGTTTGAATCCACAGGATGTGACCTAGTGCCCTTAAAAGTCATCTGAAATAAAGCTTCAACCCATAAAAAACACTGCTCAACCACCGTTACACACTGGCCCCTCACTGTCAGACGTTCCTCGTTGCCACGGCGAGGACTAAATCAGGGACTCCTGTGAGGCTGCAATGTCTTCCTCAACACCCCACCACCGACGCCACACTCTCAGCCGTCTTCCCTCTCGCGTGTCATCTTGATCATTGTCTCTGGCGAGCGGTAGAGGAAGATGAGCTTCTCACACATGATCTCCTCAAGCTCCATCTCGCCCGTCTCGCGCACCACAAAGATGTCGGTGCACAACTTGAGCACGCGGTCCACGCAGGGCAGCTCCTCATACATGATGGAGCGGGAGATGCCGCTGAAGGACTCCCGGATGAACTTGCCCACCACCAGGACCACGGACATGTACAGCCCCACGATGCTGAGGGACGAGAGGGAGGAGAGAGGAGAGGGAGGAGGAGGAGAGAGAGAGGAGAGAGAGGAGAACAGGGAGGGGAGAGAGAGGAGAGGGAGAGGAGAAGGAGGAGAGAGGGAGGGGAGAGAGAGGAGAGGGAGGAGAACAGGGAGGGGAGAGAGAGGAGAGGGAAGAGGAGGAGGAGGAGGAGGAAGAGAGGGAGGGGGAGGAGGAGGGAGGAGAACAGGGAGGGAGAGAGGAGAGAGAGGCGGGGAGGAGAGGGGAGAGAGAGGGAGAGGGAGGGGAGGAGGGAGGGAGGGAGGAAGGGAGAGGGAGGAGAGAGAGAGAGAGAGGAGGAGAGGAGAGGGAGGGGAGAGGGAGGAGAGGAAGAGAGGGAGGAGGAGAAGGAGGAGAGAGGAGAGGGAGGGACGAGAGGAGAGGAGGGGGGAGGAGTGAGACGAGAGGGAGGAGGAGAGAGAGAGGAGAGAGAGGAGAGGGAGGAGGAGAGGGAGTGAGAGGAGGAGAGGGAGGAGAGGGAGGAGGAGGGAGAGAGAGGAGAGGGAGGAGGAGGAGAGAGAGGAGGAGAGGGAGGGGAGAAGGAGGAGAGAGGGAGAGGAGAGGGAGGGGAGAGAGAGGAGAGGGAGGAGGAGGAGAGGAGAGGGAGGGGAGGGAGGAGGAGAGGGAGGAGGAGAGAGAGGAGAGGGAGGGACGAGAGGAGGGGGGAGGGAGGAGAGGCAGAGGGTTGGAGGAGGGTGGTTGTTTGTATATATTATATTATATACAGTATCATACCGCCGAAATCCTGGTCACAGTAGATAAGACAATATCAGGTACGCGGTTGGATATCTTGGCCCCTTTAGACATGGACAGTATGTTTAAAGGTTTGGCTGGACATGAGGGATTGACCCCAGTACACTTTGCCTGTGAGTTGAACACCCTAGCCACTGCACTGTCCTTAATGGCAATATATCTAGATCTAGATATAGAAATAGAGATAGATAAAGATGTATATGTACACCTTCCTATGGGTTACCAAATAAGAAACCAGTGTGTATTATGATCCAGGGGAACTGCATTCCCCCTGTGACCGTCGGCTACCCACCCGTGACCGGCCAGGAAGCCCAGGCTGGAGGGGCTGACCTTCTCGTTGATCACCACCATCTCGATGCCCTTGCAGTCGCGGGCGGAGAGGTCGGGCCCCGGCACGCACTCCTCCACGCTCCACCACTGGTCCGCCTTCTCCTGGCTGCCGTTCACCCGCTGCAGGCGGAGCGACAGCGGCCGGAAGAAGCCCAGCGATCTGGTAGTCGTCAGGCCGCTCGGAGTGCTCTGGGGGGAACGACAGAGAGGATGAGGCCATTTTGGTTTAGCAGGATGAGAAGGATAACAGTTCTTCCTCTTGGAGAAATAGTAATAAACACTAGAAATCACAAATGGGTTATTTAAAGGTCCCGTGGCATGCCACCAGGTGTGGGCTGATTAGGCGTTTCAAAGCCGTTTTCGGAAATCTGCCCCTTATGACATCACAGGTGGGCGTGTCCACCTAGATGTGTGACGGATAGATGAGCAACGTTTGCTACGGTCCACTGGGTAGGCTGGTAGACTGATCTATCCAGCACACATCTAGGGGGACACGCCCACCTGTGATGTCCTAAGGGGCAGATTTCCAAAACGGATTGTAACGGCTAATCACACTGACACCAGGGTGGCATGCCCTGGGAGCTTTAAAATCATCTTTGGGTATTTGTGTGAATGCATCCTGAGCAAATGAGAAAAACAACCCACCGACTTTCAACCGGGTGGCCATCTTGGATTCGACCCCTTTGGGCCCCCTGATGAACTTTGGCAGAAGGGACTGAATGATCCTGAGCGACACAACGGCACTGCAAAGGTTAATGCTGAAACACACTCAATTAAACCCTTTACCTAACATCCATTAATAATTTACCAAGCATCACCATATTTAAAATTGTGCTTTTGAAATAATGTAACTAAAGTGTTAGAATGTGGGCCGTGGACTTTTTATAAACTCATAGTTTCTCTTAAAGGGGACCTATTATGCTTTTCGACTTTTATTACCTATAAACGTTGTTTTAATGATTGATAGTCATCTTTAACCATACACAAAAAACGATGTAGATTTTCGGGAAACTCTTCCTCTCATCTGGGCGCTTTCAGCCTTCTCCGTCAACGCTCGGTTTCGTCCTTCTCCGCCCCCTCGCCCCCCTCCTACCAACCCAACTGCGTTGTGATTGGTTACCTTCCTTGAAGCGCGCGTGCGGGCAGATTTGACCAGGCAAATGGGGGCGCGGCAGGAGTGCCTCTACATAGATGATTTCCCGGAAATGTGAACAAGTGAATCGCAAACGTTGTCCCGAGTGTTTAGCGTTCTGCACAGCCACCCCAGACTGTCAGCAGGGAATACGTCGAAATGCATGTACGTCATTATTTGACACTTTTGTAGGCTATGGTTAAACATGACTATCAATCATTATAACAACGTTTATAGGGCATAAAAGTCGAAAAAGCATGATAGGTCCCCTTTAAAGGTGCAGTCATCATGCTTATTTGTATAAAGCAGCTGTTCTCTACCTGAATACCAACAATTCGATTTATATAATTACACTTCAAGTAATCTTAGATCATAAAAAAAATAACTTAACCCTTTGAAAAGGTTCTAAAAATGACTGAGGTCAAAAGGTGAATGATACGACTGAGGTCAAAGGTGAACCCTCTGTGGGCACTCACACGGGCTCCTGGCTGGATCCTTTGAGCATCTGAACGATACTGTCTCTCAGGGTGCTGTTCAGATACTTCACCGTGTGCTCCCCGATCGACTCCACGTTCTCGGACAGAGTCGCATTCCTGTGGACAAGAGAAGAGACAGTCACACATCCATGAAGGAAGGGGGACAAAAGATTATTCAGTTTGCCCCCTTTTGTTTCACACCACACACGATGGGGTTTTCATAAATGATTTGCGCCAATCCTGTGTTGTTGTCGCCCACTAGTGGCTGAAATCGTCATGGCACCTTTGCGTCATTCTAAATTGTGGAGCACCTTATAGTTTGTACGTACATAGTATGTACATACACTTCCTTAACACTTTAATTATGTACATATATAAAATGCTATATCATTGCTCATCAAGAGGCATAGCACTATAACCAAACCACCATCTTCTCTCAACATCCCAAACACTGTACTGTTGCGCTTCACAGATACAACAACAACTAACACCAGTGACCTCTGACCTGAGGAGGGTCCATCGCAGGGTCATGTAGAAGTAGGGGGAGCTACTGAGCTCGCGGATCATGGCCTCGCGGCTGGCGGGGCTGATGGTCCACATGAGGCTGGCGTCGCTCTTGATCTTAGCGAGCACGAAGTCCTCCGCCTCGTAGTTCATGATGAACTGCATGGAGGCCTGGGAGGGAGAGAGAGAGAGAGAGAGAGAGGGGGAGAGAGAGAGAGAGAGAGAGAGAGAGAGAGAGAGAGAGAGAGAGGAGAGAGAGAGAGAGAGAGAGAGAGAGAGAGGAGAGAGAGAGAGAGAGAGAGAGAGAGAGAGAGAGAGAGAGAGAGAGAGAGAGAGAGAGAGAGAGAGAGAGAGAGAGAGAGAGAGAGAGAGAGAGAGACATAAAAGCATAATCAAGTTCCATTAGTAAAAGCATTGGAGTATCAATGTATTTGTCATAATGCAGTTTTACATTTAGAAAAGCTCAGCAATTTGACTATTGTCATTATTGTAATTTGGTTAGGTTTCACCCTCTAGTGATCTGTTTGAATAATAAATAATACAAAACAACTTTAAATATATTATATTAAATGATATATATATAGCAGCCCTGCTAAGCACTGTTTGTGTCCATTACACGGAGAAACTGCCCTGTGTTGGGTTAGGGCCCGGGTTAAGGACTGTGGTTAGGGAGGAGGGTTATGGACCAGGGTTAGGGTTAGGGGTTAAATCAGGTCTTACTGGATGCGTCGCGTAAATGTTGGTGAGTCGCACAAAGTCCGGTTCTTTGTACGGCACCAGGTTCTGTTCCTGGGCGCTCATTGAGAACAGAGGCTAGGATCACACAAACACCACAATATGTTACAGAATGACGACACAAACTGGATGAGTCACATGATTAACAATCTATAGGTTTAGAATGAGAATTGAGAATTACAACAGTAAATATAGACCTTGAATTATTTTGGACTTTTTACTAAAAAAGATCATCTGAGAAGATGCAATTAAGTGGATTTTGCAGAATAACTGGTTACATCTTTCAAACAATCTGATGCATCCTGTAAGCAATGACAGCCTCATCCTGACCTCATATCCTGCTATGCTGAGCTGGAGGGAGACGTCTAGCGGCTGATTGGTCACCCCGGCCGCGGACTTGACCAATGACATGAAGAGGAGCGGGAACCAGATGATGCTGATGAGAGCGAAGATGATGAAGCCTCCCATCCCGTACTTCACCAGCCTCTTCCTCTTCTGCCCGAGGACGCGGGGGTACTTCTGGAAGTGGACGAAGGATCAATACTTTGATTCTCACTCATCACCGTACGAAGCAGGAGACGCGTCTGGACTGACGATGAGGACAGAGCTATACTCGTTGTACTTTTATGTAAAGTACTCTGTTTAAATTGACATGATATTTAACAGAAATACTTTAGTGTGATACAAGGCTGCACAGTCAATACTGTAATACTAAAACACAACCCAGTGGATACTGGAATAAACTTGGCAATACAATATTTCAATTCACAGCATTATGATGTAAATTTTCTCAGCATGTTATTATACCTCTGCTATTGATTCAGTGGTAACCGATCAATATACCTATTCACCATTCCGATGTTCGGTAAGACATTGTGGAACCCCCACAACTCACCTTATCCGACTCTCTCCCGCACTTGAGGATGAAGATGTTGGCGTAGATGTCGTCGACGCAGATCCAGCTGGAGAGGGACAGCGTGGTGTCGGTCCAGACCCAGTCCATCACCGCCCGCAGCTCCGTGAGGAACGGAACCATCCGGAACCTGAGGTGAGGGGGGGGGGGGAGGAGGAGGGAGGGAGGGAGAGGAGGAGGGAGGGAGGGGGGGGAGAGGAGGAGGGGAGGGGGGAGGGAGGGGAGGAGGAGATGATTGGAGTGGGGAGAGGAGAGGAGGAGGGGAGGAGAGAGAGAGGAGAGGGGAGGGGGGGGGAGAGGAGGAGGGGAGTAGATGAGAGGAGGAGGGGAGGAGAGGGAGGGGAGAGGAGGGGGGAGGGAGGGAGGGAGAGGAGAGGAGAGGAGAGGAGGAGAGGGAGGGGAGAGGAGGGAGAGGAGGAGGGAGGGGAGAGGAGAGGAGAGAGGAGGGGGGAGGGAGGGAGAGGAGGAAGGAGGAGAGGAGTGAGGAGAGGAGGGGAGGACGGGAGGAGAGAAGGGGAGTCGAGGGGTGGGTGGAGAGAAGAGGACAGGAGAAGAGTGAACAGGATAGGATTTGAAAAGAGAGAGAAGGGAGAAATTTGGAGGAATTTGATTATAAAAATCGAAAGGGGAAGATAGAACAAAAATTCGTAAAAATATCGACGATAAAACGAATACATTTGAATCTAAACTAGTACAGATTTCACGTTGATTGTAGTATTCCATTATCTTCATATCAAGCATGGTGTGCAGTATAAATACAACCACACGATTTTTTTATGTATTTACTAGTTACACGCTGTAAACATTGAGCCGATAACGATCTTCCTATCAATGAACCCATGGAGTTGAACAAGCTTGCAGTACCCTTGGAAGAGGAAGAGGTTGATGTAGTTGTAGTTCTTGGTGAGGAAGTTGCCCAGGACACTGTTGGGGTAGCCACACTTGATCTGGTAGGCCGACAGTCCGAAGTAGATGCACTTGACAAAGTACCACAGCTGGGCGATGGGATTCTTGTTGAACCTCCTGTTGGAGGAAATGTTTCAGCGAGAATCCTCCACAAAGGTCAGAGAATGTTTTCATACATTCAGAGACACAGAGCCAGCCTCGTAAAGAGAAACCCACCCAAACAACCAAACCGCGAGGGAAACACAGGCTACAGGAATGGCTGTTCCTGATTAGATCGGTGGATGCTTTGAGTGCTTTCAATAGCGTGAGTGCTTACATTCTTAGCAATGGATCGCCCCAATGGGAGTCAAACCCCCAACCCAGCCAGTGTTAACACAACCATGGTCGACCCGTTGAGCCACAGAGTATGAATTAAACGAATGATTAAAGTAATGAATTAATGAACGATTTAATGAACGAATGACCGAATGAATGAATGAATGAATGAACGAACAAATTAATTAATGGATGAACAAACTAATGAATGAATAAATGAACGAATGCATAAATGCATAAATGAACGAATGAATAAATGAATGAATGAATGAATGAAGGTCCGCCCCCTGACCTTTCGGTGACCCCGGGCAGGATGAAGAACATCCAGAAGTGGATCCCGAACACCAGCGCCACCTGGAACACGCACTTCCCCAGCAGGGACTTCTTGAGGTAGAGCGCGCGGTCCACGATCATGGTGCCGAACTGCAGCAGCAGCATCACCAGGAAGGCCTCGGGCACCGTGTCCTCCGACAGCGACTCCGTGAAGTCCACCGCACCGCTGTATTTCTGGGGACGCCAGCGCAATCGATCACGCCCTCGGACACTAGGCTACCATCACTGTCAAACCAAGTCGCCGACGGCAACGGCGTCGGCCGTTTTGACCCCCAAAAGCGTCGTAGGAGAGGGGGTTTGCGGACGTTGGATCGTCACGTTGAAAATGTGACCGGTTTGGGACGTGCAGTTTATGTGTCAAGTGGTTTTGTATGTTAATATACATTATCAAGATATGTTGTTGCATGTTGGACGCTTTGTATTGAATTGATTGGAGATCAATTCAATTGATCCCCTTGATTGGAGATCAATTCAAGGGATCAATTCCAGTTTTTAAGCTGAATTTTCCTCTCAATTAAAAGATACGTACCTTATCTCTGACCACTAGTGTGTGCTCATGAGTCTACCCTACGCTTTACATGCTGAATATATAGAGAAAAGAAGAGAATTGAAGGTAAGAGTTGCACTTTACCCCGAAGGCCCCGTGACCATATATGGTGACGATGAAGTTGACGACGTCGATCAGGAACATGAGGGCGTAGACGTCACACACTGGGCTGTACTCCGGGTGGATGATGTCATAGAAGAACTGCCTGATGGGTAGGTAGATGTTCAGAGCACTGTGGGGACAAAGAACAAAACGGGTCATTTGGACGTCTTACGGATTACAGCAAGTCTTACATAGTCTAGTCTTACAGGTAAACACAGAGAGAGAGCGAGAGAGCGAGAGAGAGAGAGAGAGAGAGAGAGAGAGAGAGAGAGAGAGAGAGAGAGAGAGAGAGAGAGAGAGAGAGAGAGAGAGAGAGCTAAGCAAGCTACACACACTGTGATGTGTTGTTTCCCTTTATATCGGTACCTACGTTTTCACTCTCTTCACAAAATCATTCTCACCCGGCACGATTTAATCATCAGAAAAAGCGGTTATAAAACATTTGACCAAAGATGGCCCCGTTTCATATGTTCATATTTCGTTTTTAACTTTTAAGTTTTTTTTGCATTGTATTTATTTACGAAAGACAAGCTCAGGCTGAGGAATGTACCCATAATGACGTGACTTAAGATTACACTAAACAGAAACAATTTGACAGACAATAAATCCAAAAAGGCCCAAACACAAAGATCTTAAAGGGGTGATATTCCACCACCAGGTGTGAGCGTGATTAGCCATTATGATCCATTTGAAAATGGGCCTCTTCCCTGTGTTTCAGTGTCCACCTAGATGTACGATGGATAGATCAGCAACGTTTGCTACGGTCCACTCGGTAGGTTGTTAGACTGATCTATCCAGCGCACATCTAGGTGGACACGCCCGCTTGTGTTGCCACTAAAACACAGGAAAAGGCAGATTTTCAAACGGCTTGACACGGCTAATCACACTCCCACCTGGTGGCGTTACATCGACCCTTTCACAAAGAAACAGCAGCATGGACGTACACTTCAACGACGCCGGCCTTGACCATCAGCATCCTCTTGCTGATCTGCTGCCTGATCCTCTGCTTCCGGGTCAGCGGAGCTTTGTGGGAGCGCTTCTTCTTGGTCGGCTGCTTCTTCGGCTTCCCCTCTCCAGGGAGGAAGCACATGCAGAACTTTACTTTGTCACCCATGGTTGATTGTGCACGTGGCCTTTGGTTGTTGAGAGTGGAAAATGTGATCTCGCTGTTTTTAAACAAACCATCAGCCGAGGGTTGATGAAATGGGATGAATGATGAAATGGGATTGGGCCCAATGCCCAATCCCATTTCTACCCCTTACCCCTTCAAAGCAAGGGGGAGGGGTAAGGGGAAGGGGTAAGGGGTAGAAATGGGATTGGGCCTAAACTACACCACACTAAACTACACTACACTACACCACAACACACCAAACAGTCACATAATCAACAACGTACGCTAAAATATGATTTAAAACTATGTTTTCATACCGTATTTTTAAATTTGAATCCATAGAAACGATTTAGAAGGGCTTTAAAGACCTTTCATGTCGCCTCAAACCGCGACCGCGTCGGGGGGTACTACTCACCGCTGGAGCCCCCGGAGTCCTTGGGCCGGCGGCGGAAGAGAGACCCCAGCCGGCGCCGTCGCCCCCCCCCCCCGCCCTGGTCGCCCGCCCGCTCCGCGTTGCCCGTCTGCTTCTTCTTCTCCACCTTCTTCTGCATCTTCTTGAAGAAGTCGGGCATCTCCACCTCCTTGTTGTCCCAGAGGCCGTGGCACTGCGGGAGGGACGGCGCACAGACCTCATCAGACACCACGCCTCAACGCCTTCTACGTTGTTGTTGTTATTGTCGGCCATTGTTCAGGACATAGACAACTTCACTGTGTGGATTAAGTCAACATCATCCCTGTATAATTCTTAGATGTATATATTTTTTTCTAATCAATACTGATTTGTTATAGATTCCGTGTTACCAGGTTACCATGACGATAGTGTTTAGTTTTGAATCAGATGATTAGCAGATGATTAATAGTACTTAGCAACGTGTAGCATCTTATCCTAACTATCCCTGTTACTCACGGGGAACGGGTTAACCTAGTGATGGTTAGTGCTCGGCACTTGGTTCTATGAACATCATACATACTTCCTAAACTGCCCCCCCCTGTAAACGCTGCCTTCAGGGGACGTGGTTCAGCCGGGATCGAACCCGGTACCTTGAGGATGGAGCGGTGGAAGAAGAGCGCGAGGAGCTGGATGAGGTCGAAGAGCACGTAGCCGTCCTTCTTCTCCACGCCGATGATGTTGGGCATGGCGAAGGGCCGGTCGGCGTTGATGCCGCGGTACGACGACGTCGTCCACGGGAAGAAGCCGAACTGGAAGAAGTACTTCACCACCACTGTCAGCTGAGGGCACAGCGGGGGGGGGGGGGGGGGGGGGACACAGTCAGGACACGGCTCGGCCACACGGGGACACTCAATCCTTCAAAAGATTTGATAATAGCAAAACCAGATTACGACACTAACAGATAATGTCAGGTTCCTGCTTTCCTGACCCGGAGGCCAGGGGGATTCTGGGTAATCAAAGCTATAGGGTCACTGAGGTCCAGCGAGGTGCATTGTGGGTAAAGCCCAGAGCAATACCACGTTGTATCCATATGGGGCATCCCCGGCATATGCACTACAATCTTGGAAAGCACCTTCCACTGCCTCCTATTGACTGGCAATACTACGGACTATTTGGACCAGTCGGTCATTTAGAAGAGGCTCTGATGGGTAACTTCTGTAACCTATCATTAACCAGCAGGTCTGGGATGGAGGATCCATAACACCCAGTACGTCTGAGCTGGGAGTCCCCCAAACACCCTGAGCCAACGCCCCTATCCTCGCCCAGCGGTCACACACTCATACGGTATGGGGGGGATACGCACCTCTGTGTATATGATGGCGGTCATCCAGAAGCGCTTGGACGGCCGGGGCACGGACAGCATGGCCCACATGAAGATGAGGATGGGCAGGATGAGGGACAGCATGCAGGCGGACATGATGTGGTTCAGGATGATGACGAAGTAGCACAGCATCTCCGACTGGGACACCATGGTGTTGTAGAGGGCGAAGGCCAGCTTCAGGTGCTGCGGCAGCTGAGTGAAGAACTTGTCCGACTCGGAGATCTCGTCGTTCTCGAACATGCTGGGGGGGGGGGGGGGGGGAAGAAGACAGGGAGAGGGAGAATGGTAGTGGTTAATGTTACGTTCACTTTCTTTTGTCTCTTTGGTCTACCGTTTATTCATTTTTCATCAAAAGTGAGCTCCATGTCATTAAGGGTTCGGTGAAGGGTTCTTGCTCAAGGAAGATAGATATTGGGGTTCAAACTGTCTACCTTTCAACACTATACTATCCTGGCCCAGGTTGCATATTTAATTTGTGAAGATATTACGCAGATTATTAGGAATCACATGATGACTAATAATCACAGGCATTATCACAGTGATCATCTTCAACATTAGTGCTATCACCTGTTTCATTATCATTGTTATTATTGTAATTATTATTATTATAGTATTACTGACTTGTTGAGCAGCAGCTCGCTGGCCGTCAGGTTCCTGGTCTCCTGACTCAGGGGCCTGGGGGATTCTGGGACATCAAAGCTTTTCTCCTCCACGGAGTCTCTGAGGTCCAGCGAGGTGCATTCTGGGTAAAGCCGTTCGTGGTACTCCGGTCTTTCCCCCGTTTGCTCCTCATCCTCCAACGCCTGGAGACGGATCTTCACCACCTCAAACCACACCTCTCTGTCCTCCTCTTCCTCACGTCGTTCCGATCTGTCCTCCTCTTCCTCACATCGTTCCGATTTGTCCTCCTCTTCCTCACGTCGTTCCGATCTGTCCTCCTCTACGTCACGGTGCTCCGATTTGTCCTCCTCTTCGTCGAGGTGCTCCGATTTCTCCTCCTCTTCGTCACGGTGCTCCGATTTGTCGTCCTCTTCCTCACATCGTTCCGATTTGTCCTCCTCTTCCTCACATCGTTCCGATTTGTCCTCCTCTTCCTCACATCGTACCGATTTGTCCTCCTCTACGTCACGGTGCTCCGATTTGTCCTCCTCTTCGTCACGGTGCTCCGATTTGTCGTCCTCTTCCTCACCTTCCTTCTCCAGCTCTTTGTTCCCCTCCTCTTCCTCTTCCTCCTCTTGTCGACTTTCCCCTTCAGTTTGGGAAACATCCCCTGGAACACTTTGGGAGAGGGGGAGAGAGGGAGAGAGGGAGAGGGGGAGGGAGGGAGAGAGGGAGAGGGGGAGAGGGGGAGAGAGGGAGAGGGGGAGAGGGGGAGAGAGGGAGAGAGAGAGAGAGGGAGAGAGGGAGAGGGGGAGAGAGGGAGAGAGGGAGAGGGGGAGAGAGGGAGAGGGGGAGAGAGGGAGAGAGGGAGAGGGGGAGAGGGGGAGAGAGGGAGAGAGGGAGAGAGGGAGAGGGGGAGAGGGGGAGAGGGGGAGAGGGGGAGCGGTGAATCCATTAGTTTAGTCTGTTTCTGATGTTTTATAAAACAGTAAGAGTGTGGAGAATAGAGTTGCTGTTTTTACATGAGGAGATCTTCCCAATGACTGACCTCCCACTAAACATAAGGAGCATCATTTCAGTTACCAGTTCTATAGTGTGTCCACTACGCTTGCAGCAAAGATCGGATGAAAAACTATTAAGAATGTTACATTTGTGGAGGGTGACACAGTGCTAGGAAGGTCTACAGCCGATTCTGTCATCAAACATTATCGACAACTACCCAGAAGTCCACCACCCCCACCACAATGAACATCAGCACCACCACCACCACCACCACCACAATGAACATCACCACCACCACCACAATGACCACCACAATGACCATCACCACCACCACCACCACCACCACCACCCCCACCACAATGACCATCACCACCACCACCTCCACCACCACCACCACAATGACCATCACCAACACCACCACCA
Source organism: Gadus chalcogrammus (assembly GCF_026213295.1). NCBI lineage: Eukaryota > Metazoa > Chordata > Actinopteri > Gadiformes > Gadidae > Gadus > Gadus chalcogrammus. Next base: position 27,952,404 of record NC_079412.1, on the reverse strand, counting down.
CCACCACCACCACCACCCCCACCTCCACCCCCACCACCCCAGTTGACTGTGTCCTGTGACCCCTCACCTGGGGGGGCCGTCCTCGTCCTCCGGGGAGCCCAGGTCTATGCGGGGGGTCTTCAGCAGCCTCCGGCGGAGCAGGTCGGCGGTCGGCTGGGGCCAGGGGGGGTCGTCCAGCTCCTCCTGGGTGGGCTGACGGGACCCCAGCAGGGTCTCCTCCGTGGCACAGCTGGGGGGGGGCGGGGACAGTGTGGTCGGTGAGAGAGGCAAACCTAGACCCAGACCCATCCTAGACCCGTCCCAGACCCGTCCCAGACCAGTCCTAGACCCGTCCTAGACCCATCCTAGACCCGTCCTAGACCCGTCCTAGACCCGTCCTAGACCCATCCCAGACCCGTCCTAGACCCGTCCTAGACCCGTCCTAGACCCGTCCTAGACCCATCCCAGACCCGTCCTAGACCCGTCCTAGACCCATCCTAGACCCGTCCCAGACCCGTCCTAGACCCGTCCTAGACCCATCCTAGACCCGTCCTAGACCCATCCCAGACCCGTCCTAGACCCGTCCTAGACCCATCCTAGACCCGTCCCAGACCCTTCCTAGACCCGTCCTAGACCCGTCCTAGACCCGTCCTAGACCCGTCCTAGACCCTTCCTAGACCCGTCCTAGACCCGTCCTAGACCACTCCTAGACCCGTCCTAGACACGTCCTAGACCACTCCTAGACCCGTCCTAGACACGTCCTAGACCCATCCTAGACCAGTCTTGGACCTATCCTAGACGAGTCTTACACCAATCCTTTATACTTGAAATACACATTTTAAAAAAAATAGAAAAATCATTAGAATTAATTGAAAATATATTAATGGTTAATATTGTTCAGTAAATATGTTATTATGGCCTGTTTGTGTTTGCTGAAGCAGCATTGGGGACTTTTCTTTCACACCGTTTCCCGCT
>NC_079412.1:27941450-27946450 GCF_026213295.1 Gadus chalcogrammus | reverse complement strand
GTCCATTATGAACCCATTTTACTTCTAACGATCCCTGGAAGGAGGGATGCTGCGTTCCTTCTCATGGTTTTCTTCCTTGACGATTTTATTTCATACCATCTCCTTTGAACTCACGTGTTTCCTTGTCCTTTGGGGGACGGAAGCTACGGGAGGGTAAATGGATAGCATTTATCCGAAGCGCTTTACGATATCGCACATATTGTAAAGCATTCACCCCTCAGGGCGACAGCCAGCTCGTCAGGAGCAGTCAGGGTGAGGCGTCTCGCTCAGGGACACCTCGACACACTCGGATCGAACCAGCAGCCTTGCGGTTACCGGCCAACCCGCTCTACCCCCTGGGCCACAGTGGCACCCGGAGGGTCATCGTACTCGGCCTGTGAAGCCCGTTGCGGCCGTGACTGTGATGAAGAGTGTACAAACACTACAGACTTGACCAGAGCGAATGCGACGGACACGTGCAGGGGAGCCGATAGGAAGGAGCGAGAGGAATGTGTGGGCGGGACGGACCTGGAGGCCAGGATCTTGGAGGCCTTGAGGTCCGACACCACGTACAGGAAGTAGTAGCTGAGGAAGACCCGCCTCTGCACCAGCAGCACGGTGAAGCAGATGGCGTCCCACACGATGCCCGCCTCGCCCTCCGGGAGCTCACAGTCGTCATCGGGCTCCGCTGGACGGGGGGAGAGGGGGGAGAGGGGGGAGGGGGGGGAGACGGGGGAGACGGGGGGGAGAGGGGGGGTGAGAGGGGGGAGGGGGGAGGGGGGGAGAGGGGGGAGAGGGGGAGTAGAGAGACAGCCGCGGGGAGAGACAGAGAGATGGATGAATGTAAGGATGAATGGATGGATGGATGGATGATTAAATGGATGGTTGGATGAATGGATGGATGAATGAGCGATGTATGTATGGATGAATGAATGGATGGATTGATGGATGGATGGATGGATGAATGGTGGAATGAATGGAGTGTGACAGACTCACGGACGTTGTAGCCCTTGATGGTACAGAACATGCTGAAGGCCTGGATGAGCCAGCAGCCGCGCCTCAACAGGCTGTCAAGGTAGGCACAGGAACCCAGCTGAGAGGGGGGGGGGGGGAGAGGAGGGAGGAGGGGGGAGGGAGGGGAGAGGAGAGGAGAGGAGAGGAGAGGAGAGGAGAGGAGAGGAGAGGAGAGGAGAATAAAGGTTTTTAAACAATGAATCCAGGACAGAAAGAAATTCTGTTTTGTTTGTCAATCCTGTGCCCTCAAGTGATCAGGACGAAACGAGCAAACCACACTCCAACAATATGCCTCTCCCATCCCCCATGTCTGCCCCGGTGGCTCCGCGTGGGGCCTCAGCCCGTCACTCACAGACAGCAGGTTCTTCATGGCGATGACCAGGCAGGTGTAGCCGATGAGCCAGTCCCACAGCCGCAGCACGTGGCGAACAGGCTGCATGAGCAGGCTGCTCCCGAACAGCATGAAGTAGAAGCAGGCCACCAGGTAGCCCAGGCAGAAGACGCTGATGCGCGTGGTCCCGGTGATGAAGATCAGACACAGCACCAGCCAGAAGAAGTAGCTGAACATGAACACCTTGGCCATGTCCAGGTAGGACCTGGGGGCCGAGACGGGGGGTTCATGGGGAGAGGGGAGGAGATCGGTTCTTCGTCAGGTTTAGGAGCGGACGGATGAGGGAGCGGTTTGTTGATTTTAAGTTGTGCTAATGTGGAGCTTGAGTTCATTATTTGCGCTCTTCATTTGTTTCGTGGTCAAGTTGCATTGCATTACAATGTACGATACAGTATCATAATAAACTCAACAGCTTTCCAAAAAAATGTCCTGCAATTAACAACACACATATTCTCTTCATGATAAATTACAACAACTAAACAACAATTAAAAAAGAACACTATAACCGTTGTTAACATTCACGTCTGTTCACATGTTTATTAACGCACATAATGGAATAACATACCAGCCAAAGGATAAATGCTTTTGATGGAATATGACACAGGTCTTGTTGAATGGACGGTGGATGGATACTGAATCAGAGTACCACAGTCCTTATACAACGGGGTACACGACCCTGACACACAGCAGCACCACGTCCCCGTCCTCCTACAGTACCAGATCCATCCCATAATACCAATGACCACCAACCCACCAACGATACAGTATTTCAATAAACAGTACCCTACTGGCTGAACTGCTGGCAGCACTCTACTGTAACCTGAACGTTCCACAGCGTGTGAGCCCCCCTGACCTGCAGTGCAGGAAGTTGTCGACCGGTATGAACTGGTTGATGCAGCCCGGGTCCAGACTGCGGCTGATCTCTACGTTCTCCCCGGCCAGGAGGCGCACGGCCGCCCGGTTCTCCTCCTCGAACACCTGCCACTGCAGGGAGGAGCACAGCAGGAGCAGGTGGTCGTCTGGGGCGGGGGGGGGGGGGGGGGGGGGGCAGGGGGCGGGGGGGGGAGGGGGGGGGGGTGAATGAGTGGGCTGAAAGGGCTTGAATTAGCCTGGCTTTTGCCGGGCTTGAATTAGCCTGGCTTTTGCCAGGCTAATGAGCTGAAGAAAATGACGGCAGCTTCCCCAGACCGAGCTCAATCTACGATTGAGCTCGGTCTGGGGAAGCGGCCGTCATATTCTTCAGCTCAAGAGGCTTGATCAACGGGGGCCTAGTTCAACTGGCTCTGTGCGCGATTGGCTGCTTGCCGTCGCTTCCCTGTCGTCGTTGTGTTAAACCAGCCAATAGCGCACAGGGGGGGGGGGGGAGAAGCCAGCTTGGTGATTGGCTCCCGCATAAACGCATCGGAAGCAGAACGATTTTTTATTATTATTATTGCTCTTCTCTAGACCCTTCTGCAGGGCAAACTCAAAACTCAATGGGCGGGGCTTCCCAGTCTAGGCTTGAATACCAAGGCTCACATTTCCCATGCACGGAATGGACAGATGAATCGCTTTGATGAATCATTGCTTTTACATTTCAGATTCTAAGGAGATGAGGATAGGGAAAGAAATGAGAAGTGAAGAGAAGGCAGAAAAGCAAGAGATTGCTTGTCGGAGATTGATCAAATCAAACATGAAACGCTGATTACATGAAAACGTGGAAGAAGGGGCGAGACGTCTGCATGGGTGAACGAACTCACAGAGGATGAAGGACGGGTTGGGCCTCATGGCGAAGTCGGGCATGAAGAACCACTTGATGACGTTGGAGGTCAGAGGCCGGAGCGCAGTCCTCCAAGGGTAGTCTGAACGGAACAGACACATCAGGTCACGCTAACGCTACTAAAACGTGGATTTCTTTAACATGTTAACATAAAGTGAATTGCATGAGTGACTGCAGTTCATCTGTTTATATACGGCACACGTTTGAAACCGAGCCCTCAGAGAGCGCTGGGAGAACAGCGGCGCACACAACGACTGACGGACTGCGTCGATTCTCATCCGTTGTCGATCGCCCTCACAGAGGAAATGTGACGGGACACCGGTGAACAAACCGGGATAAAACACAAACACGGTGAAGGACCACCCTGCCGTAGACCTAAGGTCTGTCCGGGGCGGGTATGATCAGCCTTACGTCTACCTGGGCCGACGGTCGTCTGTTCAGGGTTCACTACCAACCAACCAACCAGCCCTCTCCTCTCCAGACGTACCGACGCAGAGGGCGGGAGGGATCCCGACGCAGAGCAGGTACTGCAGCACCACCAGGCCCGCCGTGAAGCAGCAGTACTTAGGCCACACCTCCCCGATGGCCTTCCTCCGCCTCCGGGAGAGGACGGCCAATAGGGCGCAAGAGTGGAGGAGGGCGTAGAAGTCCATCCTCTGGCCGACCACGTTGACCGCCACGACCAAGGTGATCTGAAGCGCACAGAAAGACGACAGTTATACGGCGCTTTTCTTACCAATGGCCGCTCGAAGCGCTTTACAGTACTGCCTCCCGTTCACCCGTTCACCGCACCGACGGCGGGGCCAGCCGCGCAGGGCGACAGCCAGCCCGTGGGGAGCAGTCGGGGTGAGGCCTTCTCGCTCAGGGACACCGCGACACACAGCTAGGAGGAGACGGGGATCGAACTAGCGACCTCCCGGTTCCCAGCCGACGCGCTCTACCTCCTGATCCGCATGCCTCCCTGATAGCGTGTCGCTAACGTGTCCGCAGGTGCTTTTCTTTCTGAGTAGCGGCCCTTGAGGAGCGAGCGGGAGACACTCACCTCCAGGCCGAACTTGTAGTAGCAGAAGTTGATGAAGTACTTGAGGCAGGGCACCACGCCGTGGTCCAGGTGCTGCCGGCCGACGCCGGGGAAGATGACGCTGAAGTGGTGGGCCTTCAGGTCGTTGCGGAGCCGGTAGTACAGCTGGTGGCGGTGCACTGTGGCCTCGAACACCAACAGGCCCAGCACCATCAGGTGGTTCTGGGACGCAGGGCAGAACCCAGAGGTTAGCGCACATCGACTGGAGCGCTTTGGTCCATGTCGCTGGAGCCTTAGGCTTGATACAGTCAAATGGTTGTTTTATGTATTTCTCTGGTTTTTCTACTGACCTGGTGATATAAATATATATATATGACCTTGAGATATATACATATATATATATCTATACTTGAAGTATTTCAATTGCATAAGATTATGGATAATCAGCTCCTGAAATACCTGTCTCTTCGAGCTAGAAGGAATATCTCGAGTTGATTAAGCTTTCAGAAGACGATTTTAAGTGCATTTCTACATTTAGATTTGAAAGTAGCTTTACACGCTTAAAGATCCCCGCCTCCGGCCAGACGATTGGTCAAAACAAACATGAGGCGAAAGAAAGTGAAATCCCCGCCGTTCAACTTTAGATATTAATCAACGAATTCAACAAATTAATTTTGTTTTATTTGTTACAATGACAATAAAGATATTATATTCTATTCTATTCTATCTATCTATAAAGATATTCTATTCTATCTATTCTATTCTAATCCAAGGGCATAAATATGAATCAGAGGCCCACTCTGTGAGCCTACACAACAGCCCTCGGTGGTGAACAG
>NC_079412.1:27926450-27938950 GCF_026213295.1 Gadus chalcogrammus | reverse complement strand
CGTCGGGCCCCCGTGGGTCTCCCCGGGGCCAGGGGCCCCCTGTTACCTTCTCCCTCCCCGACGGAGGCCTCTTTCTCCTGGGAGGGGGTGCGGTCGGTGCTGGAGGGCCCTTTCTCCTGGGAGGGGGCGCGGTCGGTGCTGGAGGGCCCTTTCTCCTGGGTGGAGGCCCGGTCGGTGCTGGAGGGCCCTTTCTCCTGGGAGGGGGCGCGGTCGGTGCTGGAGGGCCCTTTCTCCTGGGTGGAGGCCCGGTCGGTGCAGGAGGGCCCTTTCTCCTGGGTGGAGGCCCGGTCGGTGCAGGAGGACAGGCCCACGCTGTCCAGGGTCTCCTGGCTCCGTCCGTCCATCTGCTCCTGCGCCAGCCTGGGGACAGCAGCCTGGGTGAGGCTCATGTGCGGCAGCAGCAGACCTCAGAGCTGAGGCTTTAGAGACCCACCCATTCGGACAAACAGCCTGTCATGCTTTCGTTTGTTTGAGGCTTTTTATCGCCAAAGTCCAGATTTAAACGGACGCATTTCTGGAAATAATCTTTAGGACAATAAAGTGTCATAAATTAAGTGACGTGCATTTTATCGTCAAATAATTATAAAATTCATCTTACCTTTTCTTCAACTTTTCCAGGTTTTCTTTAATGCTGTTGATGGAATCGAAGAGAGAATGTCAACATCACACGTCCTACAGTCTCAATCTGGCATCTCTGTATTCTGACGGGCGTTTGGGGAGGAGACACAGAGCCACACAGCGCGAGCAGCAAGCAGGCGAGCAAAGTGGGCGTCATTCAAGCGTGTTTGGGGCCGAGCGTAAGCGTGAGCGTTGGAGGCCGTTCATGAAGACACAAATGCAGCTCTTACATCTCGGTTATCACATCCATCGAACCCTTCAGCTCCACCTCTCTGCACCGAGAAGAGATTGACAGGTGAGATGACAAATCACACGTGGAGACAGTAATATGTTGGTGTTTTTTTACACAATTCCCCTTCGTTTATCGTTTGTGATTCCCTCTGTAGGAAATGTGTGCTGCCCCAGGAGAGGCGTTTATCCGATTATTTCACCCACCGGTTGACACAGAGCTTAAAGTATTTATGGAAATGGCTGATATAAAATCCATTATCTGGGCACATTGAGTAGCTATAAACATCCACACACACATGGAGCCACGGACGTGTGGATGTGTTTGTGTGTGTACTCGAAGATAACCCCCCCCTCCACACACACACACATGCACACACGCACACACACACATGCACACACACACACACACACACACACACACACACACACACACACACACACACACACACACACACACACACACACACACACACACACGAACACACACAAAAACAAGCAAACCTGAACACACACATAAACACAAACCCACTCATACATACACACACACAAGCAACCATGAACACACACAAAAACACAAAAACACACACACACAAACACACACAAACACCTAGAAACACACACAAGAACACATGAACACACACACACACACACACACTAACACCTGGAAACACACACAAGCACACAAACACACAAACACAAACACACACATACACACACACACACACAAACACCTAGAAACACACACAAGCACACACACACACACACACACACACACACAACACATACAAGCACACAAAGACACACACACAAACACACACACACACACAAGCAAACAGGAACACGCACACACACACACAAACACACCTAGAAACGAACACACGCACACACACACACCATAATCACACACACTCAGCTCAGAATAACCCTAACACACACGAGGCTGACCTGGGGACGTGTCTTATGGGGACGTTGTGGAGGTCGGTGAGGGACAGGAAGTCGTCGTTGAAGTAGTGCAGCTGGAGGATGCAGGCCAGCAGGAAGGCGGCGGGCAGCAGGATGCGGGGGAACAGCTCCACCGTGTCGTAACGTTCCAGGCCCAGGTCCCTCAGCCTGGACCCCCAGGGAGGGGGGGGGACACCCAGCCACCGTGAGTACCGGACAGAGGGGTACAGCTAGCATCCAACGGGAGCGTACCTGGGTTCCCCGGGTCCTGTGTTCCCCGCTTTGTATGTGACCCGGGAACATTGGACCCTGGGAGCAAATCTTTTTTTCATAGGATGGTAGGGCCCGCCTTTTTCGCCTCTGATTCGCCTGTGATTGGTTAGAATGGCTCTCCTCCGATTGGTTATGGTTAGAGTTAGGTTTAACCCTCCCCCTAACCCTAACCCTAAACCTGACCCTAACCTTTGCACCCGGGGAACATAGGGATGACCCCCATCCAACCAGTGTAGCACAGCTAGCATTCAACCAGTGTAGTGCAGCTAGCATCCAACCAGTGTAGCACAACTAGCATTCAACCAGTGTAGTGCAGCTAGCATTCAACCAGTGTAGTGCAGCTAGCATCCAACCAGTGTAGTGCAGCTAGCATCCAACCAGTGTAGCACAACTAGCATTCAACCAGTGTAGTACAGCTAGCCTCCAACCAGTGTAGCACAACTAGCATTCAACCAGTGTAGTGCAGCTAGCATCCAACCAGTGTAGCACAACTAGCATTCAACCAGTGTAGTACAGCTAGCCTCCAACCAGTGTAGCACAACTAGCATTCAACCAGTGTAGTGCAGCTAGCATTCAACCAGTGTAGTGCAGCTAGCATCCAACCAGTGTAGTACAGCTATAGCCTCCAACCAGTGTAGTGCAGCTAGCATCCAACCAGTGTAGCACAGCTAGCATCCAACTAGTGTAGCACAGCTAGCATCCAACCAGTGTAGTACAGCTAGCATCCAACCAGTGTAGCACAACTAGCATTCAACCAGTGTAGTACAGCTAGCCTCCAACCAGTGTGGTACAGCTAGCATCCAACCTGTGTAGTACAGCTAGCCTCCAACCAGTGTGGTACAGCTAGCATCCAACCAGTGTAGGACAGCTAGCATCCAACCAGGGTAGCACAGCTAGCATCCAACCAGTGTAGCACAGCTAGCATCCGACCAGTGTAGCACAGATAGCATCCAACCAGTGTAGCACAGCTAGCATCCAACCAGTGTGGTACAGCTAGCATCCAACCAGTGTAGTACAGCTAGCATCCAACCAGTGTAGTACAGCTAGCATCCAACCAGTGTAGTGCAGCTAGCATCCAACCAGTGTAGCACAGTTAGCATCCAACCAGTGTAGCACAGTTAGCATCCAACCAGTGTAGTGCAGCTAGCATCCAACCAGTTTAGTGCAGTGATCTTCGTTAAACACATTTATGTCAGACTCTTCTTTAAACACATTTGTGTCTGTGACTCTCCCTTCTTTCAACACTTTTATGTCTGACTCTCTCTCCTTTAAACACGTTGGTGTATGACTCTCACTCATTTAAACAAGTTTATGTCTGGCTCTCTCTTCTTTAATCACACGTACGTCTGACCCTCTCCTCTTTAATCACATGTATGCCTGACTCTCGTCTGTATATGACCCACTCCGTGGCTCACCCTTCTTCGGACATGCCCGGGATGGCCTGCAGCAGCCCGGAGACGGTCCTGAACTGGTACATGTAGATGGCGATCAGCACGAACATGGAGTAGCCCACCACCGCCGCCCAGAAGGTCTTCAGGATCCTCCGCCAGACGTCGTACCGGACCTGAAGAGAGGGCAGAACCCAACCATGGAGAGGCGGAGGGGTGGGCAGGGCAGTGTGTGTGTGTGTGTGTGGGGGGGGTTTGTGTGTGTGTGTGTGGGTTTGTGTGTGTTTGTCGGTTTGTTTGTGCGTGGATTCATGTGTCTGAGCGGCTTTGTGTGTGTTTGGGTTTGTGTGTGTTCGGGCGTTGAGGTTGAATAGGAGTTGTTATCCAGCGACTTAAAGTAATGATTTGGTCTGAATGAGCTCGATGTACTGAGTTTCCTCAGCGATCAATACCATCCTATCATATCTTATCAACACCTTTTTCCCATAAGTGCTATAGCTTGTTAAAACAATATGGTTAGACGTTGTGCCGAAATGTCAATAAAGAACAAAACGATTTAAAGCACAATTGACTCACTTCGGGCTGGAGTGGGCTTGAGCTTACAGGCAACACTTTGGAGGATTTAACGATTAACAATTTAGATTTCCAGACTCTATATGTATTTATTTCACATAAATGTATTTATCAATCCCCATGGGGAATTCCTCCTCTGCATTTAACCCATCCTTCGTTCAGAGCTGTGAGAAAAGGGCCGCAGCCTCACAGAGCGAAGCCTGGGATCCAACTCCAGGTACAGTGCCTGTGCCTTGCTTAAGGGCAGGGCAGTGTGACAATCATAGTCCTCAAAGAAGAGTCGTCCCCTGGGGTTTGAACTCAGAACCTTCTTTATGTGAGGCAGCAGTGATAACCAATGTGCAACTGTTTATTATGGGATTAAAAACATCCCGTTTGTTTATATCGGGGTGATTCCTCCAATATCATACAAACAAAATGGCGACCGTTTTGAAAATGTCCGCACCCCTCTTCATCGTCCAATCAGAGCGGTTGTTTAACAGCAGCGGTGCTGATGTGGTTCTAGCACAGATGGAGGATTCATGGCTTCATCTCCGGGGCTATTAGGGGCCTGTGTGTGTAAGTGGCTCCCAGAGACGTAAACGGTCAGCAGAAACTCAAGAAGAGCTCGGAAACGGGGAAAACGCCGGTGAAAATGTTTTTATGAGTCACAATCAATACCCTTAACTGTCAGGAAGGCCTTCACGAGTGTTTCGCAGCATGGCATGGTGTGGGGGTGTGTGCATGAGTGCGTTTGGGCTTGTGTTAGTGTGTGAGTGTGTGTATGTGTGTGTGTGTGTGAGTGTTTGTGAGTGTGGTTGTGAACGCGTGTGTATGTTTGAGAGCACAGAGAGACACAGAATTGGATCTGAGAATATTGAGTCAGCTCAATGTTGACTCAATATTTTCAGCGTTAACGTGAATGGCTGCTTTGTTTTTACGGTGAAAAATGTCTGATCGATCTTTTGAATAATGCATTTGCTCCTTTCAAATTATGCATTAGCATGTCTCAAACACACACACACACACACACACACACACACACACACACACACACACACACACACACACACACACAGTCACACACACACACACACACACACACACACACACACACACACACACACACACACACACACACACACACACACACACACACACACACACACACACACACACACGTCACCCGTGTCTGAGATGTATTTACAACACAGGGTTTGGGATTTTGTGTTCAACTTATTGATATTTCGTTTTTGGCGTTCTGATTGGATAATACTGATTGTGCCAACAAGGTTCCTTCTCAATTAGGATTATTGATTGACTGTTTATAACCCAGTAAATCGTTGGTCTGATAAAGACAGAGTGATATTGTAGAAGGACTCACGTGGTACAGCACAACACACAGCAGGAAGAGGACGATGTAGAGGATCTTGTAGACCACAACCTGATGGGCGGAGAACCGTTAGAACATGTCACCTCCTCACCCTCTTCTTCTCTTACGTTTACATTGAGGGCGTTTAGCCGACGCTTTTATCCAAAGCAACTTACAATAAGTCCAATCGTCAGAAGAAAGAGAAACAACAATATATCGCCGTCGGTACAGTAAGGATATAGCTAGGATAAGATGCTACACACTTGTGATGAAGTATCTTTCATCGTTAAATAACACCAAGTACAGAAAAGGCAACACTCCATGGTTAACTTCAATTCATGTGTTCATTGGTGTGTAATTAACTTCATTTACAGATCATTTAAATGGATTATTACATTAATATTCACATCCATACATTGATATTCATTCATAAATACTTTTCCTAATTGACAGACTTCATTTATACTGCGCTTTTCTAACCAGTGGCCGCTCAAAGCAATACCGCCTCACATGCACCCGTTCATGCACCCGTTCATGCACCCGTTCATGCACCCATTGACACAACGACGGCGGAGTCGACCCCTCAGGGCGACAGCCAGCCCGTCAGGAGCGCTCAGGGTGAGGCGCCTCGCTCAGGGACACCTCGACACTCAGCTAGGAGGAGCCGGGGATCGAGCTAGCAGCCTTCAGGTTAGCGGTCAACCCGCTCTACCTCCTGAACCTCATGCCCCCCCCCCCCCCTAATGAATGGGTAGCGGGTCCCACCTTGCCGGAGAAGCTGATGACGAAGAACATGGAGCAGCAGAAGAGGATCCAGTACTTGACCAGGAGCCCCTTCACGGCGGAGACCAGCATGGCCACCAGGGGGGAGGGCTGCTCCTCCTCCGCTGGAACCCACCACACGGAGCTCCGTTAAACAGCGGTAACATTAGGAGAATTATCCATTTAGAAACAAACCCAGAGCATCAGAATCATGGGGGAATAATGATACGTTCACCCAAGTAATAGCATCAACCTGGGTCAACCTCATACTGGGTAGGTGAACAGGTTAGCTCGTTAGCCTAGCTCGTCAGCCTAGCTCGTTAGCCAGGCTCGTCAGCCTAGCTCGTTAGCCTAGATCGTTAGCCTAGCTTGTAAGCCTAGCTTGTTAGCCTAGTTTGTAAGCCTAGCTTGTTAGCCTAGCTTGTTATCCTGGCTCTTTAGCCTAGCTCGTTAGCCTAGCTCATTAGCCTAGCTCTTTATCCTAGCTCGTCAGCATCGTTCATTATCTTAGCTCTTTAGCTTAGCTCGTTAGCGTAACTCGTTAGCCTAGCTCATTAGCCTAGCACGTTAACCTAGCCCATTAGCCATAAGACAGGGAGGTTACATGAGAGGACTTTGACTTCGTCCAGGGACTCGGCCTTCATCATCTTCTGCTCGTGGATCTCCTGCAGTTGCTGCCGGAGCATCAGCCAGAAGCTGAAGGTGTAGAAGATCTGAGGCCCCAACAGAAAAGACAACAGCCGGTCGTAACATGGATCCCCTTTTGGATTATACTGCAGGGGTTTCCTTCTTAGATACACAGATTATACAACCGTGTTCAACGTTCCTAAATCCTCTTCATATTAACATAATCCAACGAACACTATTGTTTTTTGTTCAACTTTGTCTGAATCCTCCTGATCCTAGAGAAGCTTCCCTTCATCCCTCACTCCTATCCCTCCCATCCCTCCCCCTCTCCCATCCTCCCTCCCCCTCTCCCATCACTCCCTCCTCCCTCACCCCCCCCCCCCCCCCCTCACCCCCCTCACCTTAGCGGCCAGGTGCACGCAGGGCGTGGTCCCCCCCCCCCACCCTTACCTTAGCGGCCAGGTGCACACAGGGCGTGGTCCCCCCCCCCCCCCCCCCCCCCTCACCTTAGCAGCCAGGTGCACACAGGGCGTGGTCCCCCCCCCCCCCCCCCCTCACCTTAGCAGCCAGGTGCACACAGGGCGTGGTCTCCCCCCCCCCCCCCCTCACCTTAGCGGCCAGGTGCACACAGGGCGTGGTCCCGTCCCCCCCTCACCTTAGCGGCCAGGTGCACACAGGGCGTGGTCCCCCCCCCCCCCCCCCCCTCACCTTAGCGGCCAGGTGCACACAGGGCGTGGTCCCCCCCCCCCCCCCCTCACCTTAGCGGCCAGGTGCACACAGGGCGTGGTCCCCCCCCCCCCCCCTCACCTTAGCGGCCAGGTGCACGCAGGGCGTGGTCCCCCCCCCCCCCCCCTCACCTTAGCGGCCAGGTGCACACAGGGCGTGGTCCCCCCCCCCCCCCCTCACCTTAGCGGCCAGGTGCACACAGGGCGTGGTCCCCCCCCCCCCCCCCCTCACCTTAGCGGCCAGGTGCACACAGGGCGTGGTCCCCCCCCCCCCCCCCTCACCTTAGCGGCCAGGTGCACACAGGGCGTGGTCCCCCCCCCCCCCCCCCCTCACCTTAGCGGCCAGGTGCACACAGGGCGTGGTCTCCCCCCCCCTCCCTCACCTTAGCGGCCAGGTGCACGCAGGGCGCGGGGTGGTAGCTGTTGAGGTCGAAGTCCCCGACCACGGCGAGCGGCAGGCCGGGGTAGAGCTCGTCGCGGCGGAGGCGCAGGGCGCTGACGAAGCCCAGGACCAGCAGCACGGTGCCGTAGACGGCCAGGAAGGGCGCCGACAGCATGGCGTAGCGCCGGCGGTCCCGCATCATCCAGATGATGCACGACCACACCAGCAGGGCGAAGGTCAGCCAGCTGTTGTAGGTGATGCTCCAGATCTGGGGGGGAGGGGGGGGAGGGGAGGGAGAGGGAGGGAGGAAGGGGAGGAGGGGAGGAGGGGGGAAGGGGAGGGGGGGCGGGGGGGAGCGTTGGGAATAGGAGTCACATTCCATTGGGATTGGTCCAGTCTACTGGTAACACTGGTATAGGCAGGAATACTGGGAGTAGGAGTCCCAAACCACTGGGATTGTTCCTGTCTCCCATTAGCCCTGGCGTTCACTGCTAACCCGTGATGACGATGTAGGATGTCTTATGGTGTTACTCTTTGGATAAAGGTTGGGCAGCCCGTACCGTACATGATGTATCGATTCCATCGTGACGCAACGGATCATGACAGTCTACAGTCAGCGACTACGGTACCTTTAAACACCTTCCGTCAGGAAGGGTTCACTGGTGGAACGGACCAGGTATCGTCTACTAAACGGACCAAATGTTGTAATGGACTGCATTGATATAGTACTTATCCAGCCAGTAGTGATTTAAAAGGTGGTCCGGCCTCATACTGCCCATAAACACACACACGCACGCACGCACGCACGCGCGCACGCACGCACGCACACACACGCACACACGCACACACGCACGCACGCACGCACGCACGCACGCACGCACGCACGCACGCGCACAGACACACACACCCACACCCACACCCACACACACACACACACACACACACACACACACACATACACACACACACACACACACACACACACATTCAGTCACCGATGCTGGAGATAAATGCCTTGCTCAAGGACAGAACCTTACTACTACAGACTGCAGGTAATTGGGGATCGAACCCAGTGCCCTTAAATACAGGACAACCTCACTGGGTGACCCCCTCCCACCTTCTACCAGGGTTTGAAGACACAGAGGGGGGGGGGGGTCTCTCTCTCACCATCATGATGATGAGGCCGCTGACGTAGCTGTGCTTCTGCAGCAGCCGCCCGACCACTGCCAGGCCCCCGGGGCCCGTCGGGGGGGGGGCCGGGCCCTCGGACCCCAGCCCCGTACCGGGCCCCGTGCCGGGACTGCAGGGCTCCTCGGACCCTGGCTGCCCGCCCTGGAGCTCGTCTGGCGACGCTGGGGGGGGGGGGGGGAGACAGAGAGGAGGAGTTTGAGGAATAGGATCGATGACGGCGGAGAGATGCGGACGGAGAGCTGAGTAAGGCGTCAAGAGGGATCTGTAGTCGCGGTGATGTGTTCGTTCTGGAACTGCGAGGAGAGAACGGCATTTGAAGTCGCCGTTTTCCGAACATTGTGTGGATGCGCAGTTTGTGGAGCTGTGTGACACTGGTCCAGTCCGTATTGGGACTGGACCAGTCTGGATGGGGACTGGACCAGTCTGGATGGGGACTGGACCAGTCTGGATGGGGACTGTACCAGTCTGGATGGGGACTGTACCAGTCTGTTTGGGCTGTAGGAGATCTGTAGAAGCCCCTGGTTGAGCATCAGCAGCTGAGGCCTGTGATTGCGTAACATAGGGCTTGAGCGGGTCACGCACGCTGCCCATAAATAGAGTTTTACGCTCAAATAACTATTGTTGCTATTTTTTTTACATGAACGAATATTTTACTGCTTTCATTGATAAAGACCGTCATGCAAAATTATAGAAACAATGTTGCATGATTTGGATCCAATCATCTTCCACCATTATCCAACCGCGTGAACGATGGACGAATAATTGAATCCCTACGCACACCAACACACCAACACATTGATCAATGAATGCTTACTGAATCTCGAGTTGGGGTCAGCTCAGGGGATCTTACCTGGCGACGGAGACTCTTTCTCGTCGTAGAGAGGTGGGGTGTAGCAGTTGGTGTAGCCCGCCCCTCCCAGCAGAGAGCCCAGCTCGTTGCTATGGAGATCATGCCAAGAGCTGCCCAGCAGCAACACCATTGGCTGACGACGAGAGAGAGAGGTCAACCACAAGAGTCTCTACAGTCGGCTACCGTGTTTGTCGATAAAGTTTTCAATTTTGACAACGAGGAAGAACCAAACATCCAACATTAACTAAAGCTTCAAATAGACAATGGTCTTAAAACAGTTGTTTAGCGAAATAAAAATTCACTAAACAACTCTTCCCATCAATAAAATCCTTTTGCGTTATTAATATTCAACAAAGTACATTTTGCAACAAGTGGCGGTTTAGCTAGTGATGGGTATTATATTAAGAAGGCAGCGTGGAACCTGTGATACCAACGCTGAATATCCAGCCTCTGTTGTCAGTCTTGTAAAAACGCCATTAAACGCATCCTCTGGCGGCACCTCGCTAAACGAACGAGCCCCGTTTACAGCACTCCTGATCACATTAGCGCTGTTCCAAAGAAAAGCCCCGACGCACAACACAAACAGAACGGGAGCTCAGCTCACCTCATCGGGAAGATAGGTTTCCTCGTCTGTACTGGTCAGCAGCTGAAGGTAAAGAATACAAGAATGTACCATATCAACGCAGAATGGATCGTCTGCTGTCGAAAGGTCGACGGAATATGCATACAAATGTATGGAAACTGGGAAGGATGAACTGGGCTGGGTTTGCTGTTTAACCAGTGACTACGGTTGATAAAATTATGTTTCTTTAGAGTGAGTCCAGGACACTTTACGGCTTTTTCCAGTGGCCACTCTATATGTAAGGTAAGGGTGGTTTCAGGGCTGTGATGTACAGAATCCTAGCCGTAAGTGCCTTTACCGTAAGGCCCTTAAAGCTCTGGGTGTTTTTATACAAGGGGGCCAATGCTGGGTCAGCATAGGGTGTGTGAATCAGGGAGCATTAATGGACAGGAACAACGTAATGGAAAGCTGCATTAAGGCTGCTCTTTGTCATAGACAGGGGCGGAAAATAAGATCTTAAGACTCATTTTCTGGCAATTGCATCCAGCTTGTTAAAAAGCACATTCAGTCCAACGATGAATACGAAAGTGCATACAGAAACAGGATATATTATTGATTAAAGGAAAGGCGTCTTCAATTAATTATCCTGAGATATTTGTCATCTCACTACGCCGGATTAACTGGTTTTCCGTCCATGCTCGGGTTTCAGGCATTTTCTGTTTGCTGTTAGCCTGGACATCCAGAGCCACATCTAGAAAGCTGTAGGGTCTGGCGACGAGTAACTCGAGGGGCGGCACCAAGCATGCATTTGAAAATATCACTGCACCCAATTGGATAACACTCCAACCAATCAGAAGAATACAAGGGGTGATGTGTCCAGACCAGCGGAGCTAACCAATAGAGACTCTTGCCGTATCCGGTCGGTAAAACAGCAACGCTTTTGGCCCGCCTATATCAGACACACCGATGTGATTGGTTAATGTTTGGATCCAGGGGAATCGGGGAGTGAGTATATTGCTCGTTCCCAGAGTGACTCGCTCAGCAAATTCTAATTCTAACCGCAACCTCCTGAAGAGGGTACATCTCAGACCTCCTGAAGAGGGTACATTTGGGGGTACAGACCTCCTGAGAGGCTAAAGACCCCCTGAAAGAGTACATTTGGGGGAACAGACCTCCTGGAGAGGGTATATTATGGGGTACAGACCTCCTAAAGAGGGAACATTTGGGGGTACAGACCTCCTAAAGAGGGTGCATCTCAGGTACAGACCTCCTGGAGAGGGTAAAGACCTCCTGTCTGAGGGTATATTTTGGGGGTACAGACCTCCTGAGGGTGCATTTTGGGGTACAGACCTCCTGAGAGGGTATATGTTGGGGGTACAGACCTCCTGCTTGTCCCCAGCCACATAGAGGATCCTGGAGAAGCTGGGGGGGAGGTCAGAGTTGGGGTCCAGTGGGCTCTCACAGTCGTCCTCATAGTCCACCGACTCCTCACACTGAGAAGCACAACACAGCCTGATGTCACCCCCACACTGTGGATAACACTCCCTCACCACGCCTGCCTTGGCTAGCCAACCTACTTGGGGAGGGGTTATGTGTTACTATTCACTCAATGGTGATTTGGATCGTAGTTTAACCCTAACCCTAAACTAGTGGTTAGGGTTAACCCTAACCACTGAAAAAAGGTTGCAAAGCCGACTCCAATGAACTTGTAAGTACATCTCAGGACAACGTCTAGCTAATATATAACGCAGTCGGGATGAGGTCCTATCTATTCTCTCTAGCAATAATCACACCAACACACACACACACACACATACGCACACACACACACACACACACGCACGCACGCATACACAAACACACACACGCACGCACACACGCACACATACGCACACTAAAACACACACACACGCACACACGCACGTGCACACGAGCACACACACAAACACACACGCGCCGCACACGCACGCACACGCACGCACACATACGCACACACAAACACACACACACGCGCACACGCACACA
>NC_079412.1:27916450-27918950 GCF_026213295.1 Gadus chalcogrammus | reverse complement strand
ACACACACACACACACGCACACACACACGCAGACACACACCAGCTTTTAACAAAAAGACACATCAGCAAACATACACGCTGCTGCCACGGTTACCCTTTATCTCCGTTTGAGTCCCTGTTTCCAGCATAAATATCTTTCACACACACTAAACACTCACTAGACAGTGTCTCCGAAAGGCGCAACAGTAGTACTTTAGTATATAGTAGTATGGCTATGCTATACACACACTCCCAAACAGTGAATGAGTGTAGGTCAATATTTGACGGACAAGTCACTTCACTGATGAAGCTCAATATCTGGGAAAACGGTTTACATTGGTTCACTAATCATTCATGCCATTCAAGTATCTGGATCAAAGAAATGATGCACATGTCATGTAGAGGTTGATTTCCCCTCTCAGTGAAGAGGATCGACGTGAAGATGGTGATGTTTTGGCATCAGATCTGAACGGTCTGTCACACCTGTTCCCTCTTTCTCTCTCTCCTCTCCAGAAATGATTCAAACAAAGAATAAGCCTCTTTTTAACTTGTACATAGCCTCGAGGAATGTCACCACTCTGCTTTGAATTTATCCATATTTAATAACAGTAATGGTTATAATAATAAATAATGATAATCCTCATCTTCTTCCTAGTAGAAGGCCCTGTCTTCGCCCTTCCGGTAACAATGTCAACTCCATCAGGGTTCCGGGTTCGATTCCCACTGATTCCCACCCGTGTCAAGAATAGATGCGGTAACCATAGGGATGGGCGATACTGACAACATAGAGTTTCGATCCTTTTGACCAAATACCTCGATATTGATACTGCAACAATATTGTAAGGATGACTATTGCTGATTTCACTTGATATTTGCACAATGATATTTTTGATAAATAATAATTGGTAATTTGGATATATTGACTAAGGTTACAACTAGAATAGTCTGGCAAATTCTGAAAATGACATCACGTTACTGTGATAAAGCATTTAAATCCAAGCAAAGACAACACTTACATCGCCTCACGATATTACGGCTTCCAAAATTGAAGACGATATCTAGTCTCAAATCACAAAATCGATATAATACATATTTAAATCGCCCAGCTCGAACAAATGATATTATAGAAGCCGTTGGTAAAAAATAAATCCACCAAATGGCTTATCATTGATGGAATACTATCCTGATAATGTGATAACGTCCGTCGTGGTGGAGAGTCGTGGTTGCTAGGGGGCGTGTCTTACCCTTCATGGTAACCAGGGTGGGGCTAGGTAGTAGAGGCAGGGTCAGCAGGAAGAGGAAGTAGACCACCGACAGACCGTTGTAACGGAACGACGAGGCTGAAGATAAAGAAACACATCGTCACCATTCATTAAGGAGTGGCTCTACTGTATCAAGTGAAGACAAGGAGAGCTTACAATATGGGTATTATATAAAGTGTGAATGTGAATATATAATACAGTCATATAATCATACACTCTATATTGTATTGTAAAGGTTAATATTCTACAAATTATTATAAATACAAAAAATGTAATGTAAGTTTTCCGGTTTGTAATATTATGAACGTATGTATTTTGAATTTTTACATTAATGCAACAAGGTATTAGAAACATGGCAGATCAAAGCATCCTCAGTGTTTGGACTAACTTAATAGTTTCTTAACCCTATTGCTGTTTCACTAACGTCACACTTTATTTTCCCAAACTAAACCTCAATCCGTACCGGTTTAGATTCACCAGAACTGTCACCGGCTGATTTGAACACCAATATGCGTGGTGCTGTCATGGTTTACCAAATACAGATTAGTCAAACTGTTATCTGATCATTGCAAAAAGCAAAAAATATATGTTTTTTAGGGCAGAGAAGCAGCAGATGAGATTAGGATTATTTAGAACCATGTGCCACACATTAAGGCATTCATACTTCCTTCAATGTATACTTCTATTTAAAGTCACTGTATTAGTAAGAGTTATTATTCATTTACACATTCTAATCATGAATTGTGTAATAAGTAGTCATTCAATCATAATTTTTACATGTATGAATGTTTTATATGAATCTTGTGAACAAATTAAGAATTTATTGTAAAATCCCCGACCTTCAAGATATATATTGTTCTCGTTCTAGAGGAAATAAATATTGTTCTCGTTCTAGAGGAGTATGTAATATGTATTGAGACCACTGTTAGTGATGATATCACCTCGCAGTACTTTTTGATAATTACATTTATCTTCGATCTTTTCTAAAAATGTTTTCTTGTAACTAAAATACAAAACTATATTCAATCCTAAATATCAATATCGAAATTGGTCTCGTAGGTCCAACATCAGACATGCTCCTTTTAAAAGCAAACATTGCAAATACAATCCCTTGACATCTGATTGATGGACAATTGGTTATTTCACAACCTGTCTTAACATACAACGCAAATATTGCCCTTAACAATAATTCCTTCGCACGCACACACAGGACAGTAAGACAGTTGTAGAGAAACAATGGAAACAGAAGTACAACACCA
>NC_079412.1:27908950-27913950 GCF_026213295.1 Gadus chalcogrammus | reverse complement strand
CAAAATGAGTGAGCAAAGCTGGAATATAATTTAAAGGTGATAACAAACAACGTTCACCATGTACATATTAACACTATGATAAATTATATAGGTAGGTATGTGTTAGAATAAGATGTTATAGCCCTCTGTTCAATGTTTTCACCTATAGCTGAGCACGTTATGAATATAGATTTAGAAGTGTCTCCCAGCCCCCCCCCCAAACTCAACACACAAATAATCTGTTCTCTTTTGAGTGGCTCTTGGAAACTAACTGAGCCATAAGACTCTGTTCCCCTCAGACAGCCATAATACCATCACTCATTTTCAATTTGCCTTCAGCTGAACAATTTAAACAATATCGACAAGCCACAATATTTGTCAATACCAGTCAAATAAATAAAAAATGGCATTGTCTGTGTGTAATAAAATAGTAATATATTTAATGCATACAAAACGATGCTCTGGGAATCTAGTTTACATGCACTCAGTAGATAGGAAATTTCAGATAAAGACAAGACAAAGACATAAAAATAAAAAAAAATGCATAAAGACAATCATCCTGGATCAAAAATTCTCGAAGATTCTTTTTAAACAAACTGATTTCCAAAGCATAAGTTTAGATCCTTGCATACACTGTACTTAATACAATTATAAAATAAAGTGTTTACAATCGATTTTCCATCAACATTTGTATGTATCTGTGTGTTTATATTGTACTCCACTGAGTACTGCAAAATGTGCACCGCTGTCTTCACCATCAATAATGCGTAGAATGAGAGAATGCACAGAAGCTGTTTAGTCAGCACACAGAACCGTAAGTGATTCAGGTCCAAACACCAAGGAGACACTGAAAACAAACAGAGGCCATCCCATAATACGACAGAATCAATGGGTTCTGCTCCTTCAAACACAATTCTACTAGGGAGGGCCTTCAAACCCGTCTCTGCGTCGGACGTCCTTTCTAGATTCATCCCAATATAAACACAGTTGGAGAATCTGTCTAGACCTGAACGAGTAACTAGAAACTACTGTACACTGGAGGCAACGGGTGTTCAACTCCCAGTCTCACGGAACTGGGTTCAATCCCCTTCTAACTGGACTGCGTGTCGGCTCATAGCCTGCCTAGCCTGCTCCTCCATGATGACTTGTATCTGGAGCCACGGTAACTACCTTTTGATTAGCTACGTGTCTCCTCAATGACTAACTTATGAAGGACTACTTCCTTGACCTACATTGACATTGATCAAAATCATACTGGATATGATTTTTGCGTGTGTGTGTGTGTGTGTGTGTGTGTCTGGGATTGCTCCAGTGGGAATAGTAGAGTTCCTTATGGGGTCGTTAGGCCCGGGTTCTACTGTTTTATGTTCTAGGCCTGGGTTCTGCCTTATGTTCTAGGCCTGGGTTCTGTCTTATGTTCTAGGCCCGGGTTCTACTGTTTTATGTTCTAGGCCCGGGTTCTACTGTCTTATGTTCTAGGCCTGGGTTCTGTCTGATGTTCTAGGCCCGGGTTCTACTGTCTTATGTTCTAATGTTTACTGACGGCTCAGCAGCATTTGAGCTGGTGATAAAACACGATTTACTATTGATGTCATTGAGTCATCCATTCATCCAAAGACACTATTGTAAGTGTTTATTCATTATGTCAAACTATAACACTTTAAATAAGAATGATAAGTCAAAGTCAGATCAAACTAATAGTGCATATATTTAAATTTTATTTTTTCATGGGGGGGGGGGGGGGGGAAGCAACATGGGGGGGTGGCCAACCTGTGACTACGCCCCTGCTGGTGGACCAATTACTGTGTATTAAGGTTAATCATTTATCAATTAAAAGGCTGTGCTTATTGTTCTTAAGAGGATAATTAGAAGGAGAGGAAGGAACGGTAAGCGCCTATTACATAAAATAAATAGTGTCGAAATGGTGATTATTAGTTTGATGGTCATATGTATATAAGAATAGTGATAATGGAATAGATTAATAAGTTGTTTATAGCTTTAGAAATCCTCACCTCACATCCCCATTGTTACAGAGTGGAGACATCCTACTGTCCTCCTCCCCTCACATCTCCAACGCGGTCCGTTAGACTCCAACCTTTCCTTTCGCTCCCAATTATCTCAAAAACATCGCCATCCCATGATCTCCTAACTGTCGCTCGAAGCGTAAGGTTCAGAAGAAATGGCCAGACACTCGATCATTTCTTTAAAGTTCCCGGAAGTTAAGATACTTGGAAGGGACAATGAAAAGAGAGTATTGTATCCGAATATTCTTATGAAACGATCCGGGGAAAAGTTTTGCTCTGGGGTCATGGGGACGATGATGATTAATAATGGATGGCATGTTAGCCTCATGGCAAAGGGGCGGACCCTCCAAAGAGATACAAGCTTGTTTACGCGTGTGTTACGGGTGTGTGTGCGTGTGTATGCGTGCGTGCGCGTGCGTGTGTCTGGCCGAATTATAAACAAATTCCTTATCTGATTGATTAATTGAGGATTATGTATTCTACTCATTTGTGCAAAATTATGTGCTTGTTTGTTAATTTGTTTGGTCAAATGTGAATCTGGCAAAAACGAGGTCACGAGGGGAGGACTTGTATTAATCATTAACCTGAGAATCAAGAGTTCTCTTCTCACTACCAAGATATTACTGCCACCTAGTGGCAAAGAGGCCAAACTGAACAAAATTATCTGCTTGGGAATGTATAACTTTTTCTAAAATGCAATTAGCTATTTCATACTGGTTTCATCGTTATTTTAGAACTTTAAAGCATAGATATTTAGAAAAAGGGTATTTGTACTTTTTGAACCTTCAATATGCATAGTGTGTGCAGATCCAAAATCCACATAAGTTATGTTTCAAAGGATCATGTAAACGAGTTAACTGAAACGTAAAAACAAGCCTAAAGTATAAGGTTAAGCTTCAAATGCAGAATAGATTTCAAAATAATTGCTACAATATTGGACTTTATAGTATATCATTCACCGTTTTTTTAATCAAATGAGCACGGCACGGACACCTAATTAACATTCGGTAATGCAATTTCTAATGTAGTTGTCAAGTTAATAGCACACTTTAGAATCGACAAACAAACTGTTGACGATGGCATACAGGCAACGCACAATTAGGCCAACGCTACCAAACTATACACAATTATTGAGAAACAGAAAAGCGGACCCCTCCCGTGATAAGACCCAGAATACCCCACGGATCGAGGGCCCCTGCTCCCCATTTTTCCTGATGTGCTGTGGCGAGGGTCCCCCGAATCTGTAGTTTCTTTGAAGAGGGCGCCGTTTCCTCCGCAGAATATGGCCATGCTGACGCTCTGTGCAATCATGTGATGAAACGCTCCTTCCCAGGGTTCAATGAGCGTTGTATGCCCCACCCCGTCTCTTCAGCGCTGTCTATCCAGTGTACTATTCCGGGAGAAAAGGGGGAAAATAATACCTTCAAGATTGGTTATTCCTATCTAAAACCTTCCACCACCAGCCCGGGAGGAAGCGGCCTTCGCGGTGGAATGTGCAGTTCCAACCTGTGTCCTATTTGTGAATGTAAATGCACATGTAGTCGCAGCCCACCGCTCGGATTCAAAGGGAATATAAGAGCTGAGGCTGACAGCGGAGCTTTACCTTCAAGAAACGGGACCATTTCGAAGGATTTGGACGTCTTCGCCACATCTGAAAGAATCGGAGCCCGTCCAAGAAGGATGGGGGGACTATCTGTGCGCAATCCGGAGCATTGATGATGCGAGGGGGGAGACACATTTCAGCAACAAAAGCGAGGGCAGAGAAGGCCCTTTTGGATTGAAAAAAAACAGCAAGGAACAGCCATCATAAATAAGAAGGAAAATCGCTGAAATTAACTATTTCCAGGGATCAGCGTGAAGCCGAGGCTGGATCCAAGATCCCCGGGGTGATTTAGTGCACATAAAACGAGGCTAAATAACGACGGAAGCGATGGAAATATCACCCATGTAGTTATTTTTAAGTGTAAATATATATTTTCCTTGTGTCCACTGTTCGTCTCTGCGCGGACAACGACGGGCATTGGGGAAAATCAATAGGAAGTATACTTAAACACAAAGAAATGTGGATTATAAAACGTGCCAAAAAGACCCATACCACCGTACGGGCGAGTCGTTCTGACATGCCGAGCTTGTGTCCCTGTCACGGGCGACAGTGAGACGCAAGACCCGGGCCGCGGGATGCAAATTAGCTCCTTAATGCTATATCAATCTGAAAGCCGAAGAGGTGAAGTCCTCACTTAGACTCGAAATCACCGGATTACACTTAGTATCGGCACGCGGGTTAAGAAATAAACATTGCATGTGAAGGAAAAGGGAAAAGCCGAGGAGAAGCGAACCGAGAGAGACGGCGGCCTTGGTGTCGTCATCAGCCGTATCCTGCTGCTGACCAACATCTCCACACACTCGTTATGTAGACACAGCCACAAAGTACTCGTTATGCATCAACAATTAAAACACACGGGGACACGTTTTTAACAACAACCAGGGGGGACGACAATATCTCAAACCAAACCCCGACCACAGCAGACGTCGTGAATGACGACGTGAATGTGGCTGACACTTGTGCCCCATAACGCGCGGGTCCGACGGGGAATCTAGAAAGAGTTCGTGTTGATTTATCGATTCACCGACCGCGTCCCCCTCCCCCGGACCCCTGCTCTCTCCTGCGGGAAGATGGGTTGTTTGGGCAACAGCAAGACCGAAGACCAGAGGAATGAGGAGAAGGCACAGAGGGAGGCGAACAAGAAGATAGACAAGCAGCTCCAGAAGGACAAGCAGATCTACAGAGCCACGCACAGACTACTACTCTTGGGTGAGTGTGTTTGGAGACATAGCCCTTGGTCCCACAGTGTGTCTCTGCCCCCCCCCCTGTTCCATGTTGATCTATATGTCATGTTGATCTCTCTGTGCCGTGTTGTTTTGTACCACACATCTTAACATGGTCACTTTGTCACTGCAGAACATGCCATAGATTGTGTTGCTGTCTTATCTCGTTGT
>NC_079412.1:27861450-27906450 GCF_026213295.1 Gadus chalcogrammus | reverse complement strand
AATACATAATGAGGTGTTGGTATTAATATGGTATATAGGAGACTAGAGTCTTCACTGTGAATCTTCTCCTACTTTATCAATATCCTTTATTGATCAGGCATCCCCCCCTCACCCCTTCTGAGAAGCGGGAAAACCATAACAAAGAAACAATGAAAACAACATGTTGTCAACACAAACAGATGATGTATTGTGATTGAAACCTCACACAGCTGTGTTGACACAGGTTGTGTGTAGAATATACTGTCGCCCACAACTGACATTTGCTTTATGTGTTTTCTGTTGACTGGTAGGGTTTCAACCTTCAATGTTTGTTTCTTGGTCTCGTTCTCCATCCCTCTCGTTCTTTCAGAAAACATGTTTATGAGCTCTAGGATGCTGTAGGCCTGCCTACCTGAAACAGTTTTCAGCCGGAGCCATTTGGTTGAAACATGACCTTTAAACCCTAGTTCAAACACTGGCACATGGGCTCCTTATATATTTACTACTTGCTATATTTACTTATTGAAGTAAGATAGTATGTTTGTATTTTGTACTGTTACTCTGACCGACAAAGTTCATATTAAATCATGTGGACGGGTTGTTGGGAAGGTTTAGCAGGTTAGCTTGTTTGGTGAGGCTGGTTGAGATTGAAACTGTTAAATTGTAGTACAATGATGTTATTTAAACACATGCCAATACATTATCATATTCTGCTTCTTGGTTTCAGACCACCACTGTGTGTGTGTGTGTGTGTGTGTGTGCGTGTGCATGCGCGCGCGTGTGTGTGTGTGTGGCTTGTGACCGAGCTCATGACTCCACCTCAATGAGCTTTGTGTAACTTATTCTCCGATCTCTGACATAATTGAAATTATGTGGTTTATTTTGTGTGAAGTGTTATTCCTGTATGTTCTTTTGTTATTATGTTCAAAATTATCACGTTAATGTTTGTGGATTATTGTCTGTTTGCAATCAAACACCTATTTTTAAGTCGTTAAATCGCATGAGATTATTTTGTCATTTCAGGATTAGTGGAAAAAGAGTCAGATCTAGATCAGTGTTCAAATCTGAGTTTGACTCCTACCATCACTGACGTATATATTTTATACCTAAATATATCTATTTATCAATGTAGCAGCCCTAATAGATATTGATGTATATTTGATTTTGTAGTTTATCCAGGCTATCCTGCTATGAGGATTTTACGATGGATAAGTCTTTATAAAGCTTTCCTCATAAAGTATTGGGCATTAATTATTAATGTGTATATAGTTGCTGTACTAGTTGAATTAAGTTCTGTCTGACTCCCTATCCGAAAAAATACATAAAATAAAAAATGAACCCAAGAAAAGCCACGTCCGGATTTTTAGGAAAGTATCTCAAATCGATAATTTACTTCTCTTTATAGTAGAGCATGAATTCCTTGGTTTGTATTTATGTGTGTTCACCTCACTGTGGTCTTGAGAGATTGAATGGACGCGGTCTAAACGAGGTGGCCTATGTTCTGACCAAACACATCTACCTGGATCTCACGGCTACAACCTCAGTCTGTGCTCGCTCTGACCTGTTCATTAGATAAGCCATTTCACAAGAGCCCCAAGTTAAACATCTTTGTCTTTAAAACAGGGATGTTCTGATGCATTGCTTGCACCTTTTACGTGGTTGAGATTAGTTAAGTGTCACCCTGCAGTAGAAACCTTTTCAAGGATTTCCAATTGGCCATGACTCTCCTACATGCCCTAACTGCAAACAGTCGAACTGGCTTCAGTTTAATCATGGCGAACGTGTGCTGTGTTATTCACCAATGACCAGGCCCTAACTTAACCTGCTGGACCACTGACACCAATGATATGAAGAACTAACTGCTATCTGGTCTGCTGTATGTCAGGCCTACAGGTGTCCTGTGTCCTGGTGCGCACCCTGAAGGGAGGGAAATCCTGTGACAGCAACGTTAGATAGGACAGTGTTGCTGTGCTGTTTAACCAATGTCCTGGGCGGGAAGGCTAGGCCTTTGCAACAGCCTCTAAACAGAGGAACAAGAGTAACGTTGGGGTTGATAGCATCTCAAAGGTAATTTAGGATGTACTGCGGTTGCCATCAGAGAGGTGTTTTTGTGTTTGTGGGGTGGGGTAGGGTTGGCTAAGGCAGTTTAATTCCAGCTGAAAAGGTATCCACAGACGACCCTGTAGACAAAATCCTAAACGCTGTCTGCTACCAAATGACATGCGTAGGACTTTACTGTCACTTTGAGCAAGTCACTTCTTAAAAGCGGGTACTAAATAGGAATAGGAAACGGTATTTGAGAAGCTATAACTTGAATGAGGATCATGAGGTCACATCACCCATTGTTGTTCTCAAATGAGGAACATCGCCACAATGGATGATTTGGCATAAATTTAATTGAGTTGTGACAGATAACCGGTCACTGTGACAGGTTTACTGCACAGAATGTAACCGTTCCACTTTACTGTTTTTAAGACCATCAGAGCTTATAAATATTTTCATATATATATCTAGTACCCTGCTCTGCCAGTAGGTGGCCATGTTGCCGTGGAGCTAAAGGACATCTAGGACCTCGCTTTCTCGCACTAAAAAAATAGTATTTAATAATAATAATAATAAATGAAATTTATATAGCGCTTAATATGGTACTCTAAGACGCTTTACATATTGCCCTATCAAAACTATGTAAGACAGACACGGAATAAAAGAAAAACATGTTAAATATGAAGAACAAGGTGGGAGTTAGGTGGGGAAGGCTAGTGTAAAAAGGTACGTTTTGAGTGCAGATTTGAAAGAAGAGAGGGTTGGAGAGACTTTGATGTGGGAGGGGAGTGAATTCCAAAGGGTAGGGGGACAGAAACTGAGAAGGCCCGATCACCCCAAGTCCGTCGCTCAGTCCGTGGAACTTGCAGTAGGTTGCAAAATAGGTTACTTAGCATTGTGTAGCATCTTACCCTAGCTGTCTCTGTTGTATACGGGGAATAGGTTAACCTAGTGATGGTTAGTGCTTGACTTTGTTCTATGAACATCCTTACTCTACCGACAGCGGTATTGATATATCTCTTTCTTCTGACAAATGTATTTATTGTAAGTCGCTTTGGATAAAAACGTCTGCTAAATGTCAACAGTCTGCCTTCACTTTTGTGAAGCCTACCTTTCCAGGTGAATCTCCCAGCCCTCCTTCACACGCCTGCGGGCGGGTCTGATGGAGATCCTCAGTGAACCGTCAGTGTTTCATCAAGTGTAAAGACTCCATTACCATGAACAGGTTCAGGGGCCTTCCCCCTGTGTTTGGGGAAATGGAGCCTTGAAGATGAGATTACATGTCTTGCCTTTGAGTAACTTGTGCCATTTCTTTTTGGTTCAGCTTTCTAGCTTTTTTTTGCTCTGTATTTGTTTCAGCGTTGTTATAATGTCCCTGATCCTCTGTCTTCGTTTGCTTTTGTTTTTCAGGGAAAAAAGACAGAAAATACACGACATTAAGAATAATATTAAAGAGGCCATTGAGGTAAGTGCCAGTTTACCACAGATTCCACCGTACCACCACACCATAATAGCATCGGATGTCTGGACAACAGCAATGGTTTAAACGCCTCACACGTTTTCTCCTTGTTAAATACAGAGTATTCTTGAATATTCATTACGGTGAGCTAAAGGATCGTTTATAGGGCTTGTCAGCTCAACGTAATTAAACGAGATCTGATATGAAGACATAATGACACTGCACTAAACATTGCATCGGAAGATCTCTCCATCCTTCGATTACCTACTTAATTGCTCTCAATCGAGTTCCTTCCTAAAGTGTGTGTGTGTGTGTGTGTGTGTGTGTGTGTGTGTGTGTGTGTGTGTGTGTGTGTGTGTGTGTGTGTGTGTGTGTGTGTGTGTGTGTGTGTGTGTGTGTGTGTGTGTGTGTGTGTGTGTGTGTTGCAGACCATCATAACGTCTATGAGCACCCTTCGACCACCGGTGCTGCTCGCCTGTCCACAGAACCAACACCGGCTCGAATACGTCCTCAAACTCGTCAGCCAGAAAGACTTTGAGTTCCCTTCTGTGAGTTGGATTATGGTGAATGTTTTCCCTTGCTCTTTGCCTTCCTCTGATTCTCCTCAACACACGCGTTCGCACAAACCCGAGTCTTTCATTCAAAGCGAGGCTGGGTTTCGGAGCGGTCAACTGATCGGGGACACACACAAATACAAGCCCTGAGGCTGCTAGCGGGTCTGCACACGATCCCCTCCCAGAACGGGACGACTGGAACAGGAAGAGAAAGTAAAACTGAACGGTGAACTTATGACTCGACTAGCAATGTGAGGACAAAAGAAAACAGTATAGTGCAAAGGAAGACGTGTCGCCTGACGGGACGACGGGTATCTCTTTTGCGGCCGCAGAAATGTTCACGTGTAGCAACATATGAGTACGTTTGTACACAAATCTGCACCCAGGTCTGAGGCACCCTCCCAGGGTCTATACCCGGCCCACCGGAGGCTCTAACTTAGGGCTGGGCGATTTATCGGATTTCGATCCCGATTGTGAGTTTAGCGTCAAGACGATCACAAAACCAATATAATCGAGTTTTCAATTATTATTATTTTTTTTTATGTTTTAAAGAAAGCGAAGATCAGCTGGATACACTTCTGTACAATATTTTAGATTTGAACATTTTTCGAAATCTCAAAGTTCTCAGTTACAAAGTGTTTTTGGGAGAGACATGCTGAATAAATACATCATGTTTTCATACTCAAAAATAATCGTTTGAATAATCGTGATTTCAATCTTGAACAAAATAATCGTGATTATGATTTTTTTTCCACAATGGAGCCGCCCTACTCTACCTGTTGTACTAGTCTACGAATGGGATTCTAAAACGGTGTGCTTCAGTCAGCATCAGTGGACGCCGTGCACTGTATTCCCAAACCTCCGCTCAGGTTAAGGTGCGCAGTGGGAGTCGAGGTTCACTAATGATCTGCTGATTGATTTTCTGGGCGTCGTATACTCCCAGTGGGCGTCGCATACTCCCAGACGGCGTTCCTGTTAAATCATTGAAAGCCCATAAGGGTTTGAGGGGGGAATGGTGAGACTCGCAAGGCACTCTCTAAACGCCTCCCTCAACTAGAGACTAAAGACGATCTCCCAGGTTTGGTTGATTGAACTGGGTTCAAACAATAGGAGTTAAAAAATATATATCAACCAATCAAAAGTCTTTAGGGTGGCCCTTTATATTGGGTTAGACATGCAGAGGTTGTGTGTTTTTAAAAACACTGTCGTACCAACACCTCTTTATGGTCCCAATAGTAATAATGGAAATCCTTGATTATCCCAATGTTGGAGACTGAGCGTACACTTAATGAAACAGAATAATTAATTCTAACGTTGCTGTGTCACACAAATCTCTCTCACAGTAATCATCACATGCAGTCTTCACTCATAATCGTAGTGTGATTAATCATGTCCTCTATAGCAATGTATACACACAGCTACAGACACACACAGCTACAGACACACACAGCTACAGACACACACAGCTACAGACACACACAGATACAGATACACACAGAAACTCCCAGATACATTAACACATAAACACACGTTACTTTGGTACACACACAGACACACATTGACACACTTAGACCTCACAGTTACTCAAAGATGCATAGCGTTCGCTGTCAACACGCGCCCTCCCTGGCCTGTAACCTGATTGGACGATTCGCAGCCACCGTACCCGCACCCTCCCCTTTTCGCTTACAAACTCGCCTCTCACAGTGCTCCACTTAAGCAGCAATTATTCATTATTTTGTTTCTCTCTCTCTCTCTCGCTCTCTCTCTCGTTCTCTCGTTCTCTCTCTCGTTCTCTCTCTCTCTCTCTCTCTCTCTCTCTCTCTCTCTCTCTCTCTCTCTCTCTCTCTCTCTCTCTCGTTCTCTCTCTCGTTCTCTCTCTCGTCTCTCTCTCTCTCTCTCTCTCTCTCTCTCTCTCTCTCTCAGGAGTTCTACGACCACGCCAAGTCACTATGGCAGGACAACGGCGTGCGCGCCTGCTTCGAGCGCTCCAACGAGTATCAGCTCATCGACTGTGCGCAGTAGTAAGTATAAAGTGCCTTGCTCGAAGACGACGGCAGCGTTGTACCCTTGTGGACGCCGCTGTCTGTTAGGGGTTCGGTGGATGTATGGAATAGTACAACGGGGTCGTACAGAACACGCTGTGACTGCGGTTGGCTGCTCAACCGAAACACCGCAACTGGGCTCAGGTAGCACAACCGTTAAGCGGAGCAGCTGGCTCCAACATGGCGGAGCACAGCAGTTAGCGGATCAGCTGGCTCCAACATGGCGGAGCTCAGCAGTTAGCGGATCAGCTGGCTCCAACATTGCGGAGCACAGCAGTTAGCGGATCAGCTGGCTCCAACATGGCGGAGCACAGCAGTTAGGATCAGCTGGCTCCAACATGGCGGAGCACAGCAGTTAGGATCAGACTGGCTCTAACATGGCGGAGCTCAGCAGTTAGCGGAGCAGACTGGCTCCAACATGGCGGAGCTCAGCAGTTAGGATCAGACTGGCTCCAACATGGCAGAGCACAGCAGTTAGCGGAGCAGACTGGCTCCAACATGGCGGAGCTCAGCAGTTAGCGGATCAGACTGGCTCCAACATGGCGGAGCACAGCAGTTAGCGGATCAGACTGGCTCCAACATGGCGGAGCTCAGCAGTTAGCGGAGCAGACTGGCTCCAACATGGCGGAGCTCAGCAGTTAGCGGATCAGACTGGCTCCAACATGGCGGAGCACAGCAGTTAGCGGATCAGACTGGCTCCAACATGGCGGAGCTCAGCAGTTAGCGGATCAGACTGGCTCCAACATGGCGGAGCTCAGCAGTTAGCGGAGCAGACTGGCTCCAACATGGCGGAGGCTGAGTCATCTGAAGAGAAAAGGGAGAGCAGACTGGAGGGGGGGGGGGGGGGGGGGGGGGGGGGGTTGGAAAGAGGACTAAATCTGTTCTTTCAGACCACAACGCACTGGCTTGAGTCCCCCTTTGGACTGGTGGTTATTACAGGCTTGTCATCTAAGTGGCTTGGGTTTCCTTATTGCATTTAAAGGTTTGTTGTAGATAAAATGGTTCTCTCTCTCTCTGTCTCTCTCTCTGTCTCTCTGTCTGTCTCTCTGTCTGTGTGTGTTTGTGTGCACGCAAGGGCTCCACACTTACATATCCTTCTGTTGCATTGTCTCCACTTCCCCTCTCTCTCTCCTCTCTCCTCTCTCCTCTCTCCTCTCTGCATTCTGTCTGTCCGTCTTAAAATAATAAAAACTCTCCCGAAAAAAAAAAATCCCGCCAAAGTAGATTGTGAACCGATAGACTAAGAATAGTCCCCGTGGTTCGGTTGCCGTGGTTACCTCGCTGCGGCCCAGGGAGCTTGGAGCTATTTTTGAAACCCCACTCCGTAATGACAGACAGACAGACACAGACAGACAGACAGTAGCCTCTGTATTTGTCTGTCTGTCTGTCTGTCTGTCTGTCTGTCTGTCTGTCTGTCTGTCTGTCTGGGCACACAGGAGATGTGTGTTCCTATGTCTGTATGTCTGTCCGAGCGCGCCTGTCTGTCTTGACTTTAAACGGTTTGTTTCACACTGAACCAAATATTCTTTACTTATTATATTTATACACGGCCCAGATATAATAACAAGTGATGTTTTTAAATTATGTTTATTATCGGTCTGCTGAAGGGGAACAAACAGGCCGATGAGTTGTTGGACGGCTCTGATGGGAGTCTCTGTTTAGACCACACATGACCACGACCCCTTTCTGCTCTCCACAGCTTTCTGGACAAGATCGACATTGTGAAACAGAACGACTACACTCCCACTGACCAGGTGAGATCCACTGTCTGGGTACCGTGATAGTGGGGGCGAGATGGTCAGGGTACCGCTCTGTGGTGGGACCGGTCTCCCTCACACAAGAGACCAGATGTCTGATGTACTGTCGTTCTCCCAGGATCTACTCCGATGCAGAGTTCTCACCTCCGGGATCTTTGAGACAAGATTCCAAGTGGAGAAGGTCAATTTCCAGTGAGTAACAAATAATAATAATACAATCAATTAAGTCATGGTACATCCACATTTACAATCAAATTGAGGGCGTTTAGCAGACCATTTAACAAAAGCGAATTACAATAAGTACATTTGTCAGAAGAAAGAGGAAAAACCATACATAGCTGTTGGTACAGTAAGGATGTTCATAGAACCAAGTGCCGAGCACGAACAATCGGAATGGTTAACCCATTCCCCGTATAAAACAAAGATAGCTAGGATAAGGACTATGGGTGTGAATATTACTATAATAATCAATTTGAATGCTCCAAATGGGGTCGGCTTAGCTCAGGAGGTAGAGCAGTTGTCTTGGAACCGAAAGGTTGCTAGCTCCTTACCCAGCTCCTCCTAGCTGGGTGTTGATGTGTCCCTGAGCAAGACACTTAACCCTAACTGCTCCTGACGAGCTGGCTGTCGCCTTGCATGGTTGACTCTGCCGTCGGTGTGTCAATGTGTGTATTAACCGATGTAAGTCGCTTTGGATAAAAGCGTCTGCTAAATGCCCTAATTGTAATTGACTATCAATGCTAAGTACTATTCTTAAGTGCCAGAGTCGGTGCCAAGTAATAAGCTCAATTTCTAACACAACTTCACCAAACATCTCCAAAGACACACTACACACTAAGAAACATTGAGATGCATGTTTAATTGGGATGAGTTCCCAGGCACCATGAACCCCAGCGACACGGTGGTTCCTAGCTTCTCCACCAGGGGGAGGCATTTGTTTTGTTTTTCCTGAGCTGACGAAACCCTCTCTGACCCACTCAGTATGTTCGATGTCGGGGGACAGAGGGATGAACGTCGGAAATGGATCCAGTGCTTTAATGGTAACCTGATGCGGCGATCGATTGAATGATTGATCGGGCCTTTTGTGTCTGTTTTGCTGCCTTTTGTCCCCATTCGGGTATTTGCTGTCGTTGTAAACTCCTTCCTCCTATCTTTCGTTCTTGTTCTTATTTTACTTCTTTCTTTCTTTTCTTTTCTTTTTCTTTCCTTCTTCATTTATTTCTTTATTTTTTCCTTTATTCTTCATAAATTGTTTCCTTCATTCTCTTTCCTCTTTCGTTACTTTCTTTCGTTGCTTGTTTGGCCGTCTGTCTGTCTGGCTGTCTGTCTGGTTCCATGACTCCATGAACATGACTGTCTCTCTCTCCGTCTCTCCGTCTGTCTGTCTTTCTCTGACCGTCTGTCTCTCTCTCTCTCCATCTGTCTGTCTCTCTCTCTCTCTGACCGTCTGTCTCGCTCCCTCTGACCGTCTGTCTCTCTCTCTCTCCATCTGTCTGTCTCTCTCTCTCTCTGACCGTCTGTCTGTCTCTCCCTCTGACCGTCTGTCTCTCTCCCTCTGCCCGTCTGTCTCTCTCTCTCTCTGACTGTCTCTCTCTCTCTCTGACCGTCTGTCTCTCTCCCTCTGCCCGTCTGTCTCTCTCTCTCTCTCTGACTGTCTCTCTCTGTGGCCCCTTAGACGTGACGGCCATTATCTTCGTGGTGGCCAGCAGCAGCTACAACATGGTGATCAGAGAGGACAACCAGACCAACCGTTTACAGGAGGCCCTCAACCTCTTCAAGAACATCTGGAACAACAGGTGAACACTCACTCACTCTCTCACTCACAGAGACAATCACTCACTCACTCACTCACTCACTCACTCACTCTCTCACTCACAGAGACAATCACTCACTCACTCACTCACTCACTCACTCACTCACTCACTCACTCACTCACTCACTCACTCACTCTCTCACTCACAGAGACACTCACTCACTCACTCACTCACTCACTCACTCACTCACTCACTCACTCACTCACTCACTCACTCACTCACTCACTCACTCACTCACTCACTCACTCACTCACTCACTCACTCACTCACTCACTCACTCACTCACTCACAGACACTCCCTCAAACGAACACTCACTCCCTCACACAAACTCCCTCAGTCACGCACGCACGCACGCACCCACCCACGCACACACGCGACTGGATCTAACCTTGTGTGCGTGTGCTCGCCAGGTGGCTGCGGACCATCTCCGTCATCCTGTTCCTCAACAAGCAGGACCTTCTGGCCGACAAGGTTCTGGCGGGAAAGTCCAAAATCGAAGAATACTTTCCCGAGTTTGCACGCTACACCACACCCGACGACGGTGAGTACCGCTCCAAGACCTGCACTGAGGCGCGTTCAAGGCCGACACTGGGGTGTGTAAATGAGTGTTATACACAGTGTGGTACCTGGTACAATGTGTGGTTCTCCTGAGCTAATGTGGCCCCACAGAGAGCTGTAATCGGATAGGAAGCTACTTTAAAGGGCATTCAAGTTAAAGTGTTTGATTAAGTAAAAACGGTAGTCCAACTGATCCCAACTTGACGGTGGGCTTAGTTTTGGCTCCTTTACCCAGTATAGTTAGTCATTTATGCCCTTGCATTTTATTTTGGTGTTTTTAACACATATATGGTCCAGTTTAACTCCGTTCCATATAAATGGAATTTCACTCCTCTGTCCCCCTAAACGGAGACACTTCCTGTTTGGTTTCTGAGCAAAACCCTCGAGGAAACGAACAGACATGAGGTTTAGTAAAAGTGGGATGACCAGGCGTCTCTCTCTGCCTGGGACCATCCCAGCTGTAAACACCAGTGAGCCTAACAGGTGCTTGGGTGTCCCACTTCCAGACACAGTCCCAGACACGTCTCTAAAATAGACTCCTGTAAAGAATCATCTTTCTCCATTTCTGTCCCGTAGAAGCGAGCGCAGTCTCCCCCTGCGCTGTAATTGTATATCTAAAGATTTTCTTTGTCCATCCGGCCAACGTTGCCATAAGGACATCCATTCAGATCGATGTAAGTGCCTGCAAATGGCCGCGAATAGACTAGCCCTGACGCCCCTGTATCGGCCCCCACCTCAAACCTGACGTGCTTTAGAGGAAGAGAGCGTACCAGCCTTTTGTGATCTCATCACGAGGATTTTTAAAATAACGTCTCCCTTTTCGCTTCGATGACACCGAGACGTCTTCCCGACTCTGTGGCACTTATCCCAGACGGGAGAATCCGAGGTTGTTAGGATCCTGGTGACCGCTCTAACGTCTGCTCGTCTTCCTCCACAGCGGCACCGGAGCAAGGGGAGGACCCGCGGGTCACCAGGGCAAAGTACTTCATCAGAGACGAGTTCCTGGTACGTTCCCGAACCCAAACAAACAGCATGAATGGTGTCTTTGTCACAATCGCGTAAAGGAAAGGCAGACTGTTTTCTGTATATTGATGGGTTGTATTGAGACTGTGTCATACTGATGGTGGATGGATATCCATCTTCATTCGTCCAGCTCCACTGGTAGAAGATGGCGTTAACACTGTCAGGAGTTGGAGGTTCGATGCCCCGCCCAGGCCTAGTGTGTGTGTGCACTAGTGTTGGCTCGGTCGTGTCTGACTGACTCAGCTGAGAACCGTGCAATAGCGTGCATTCCATGATGCGATTCACCGCCACCGGAAACTAGGCTGATTCGCGAACGACTCCTCCCAGTTCATTCGAGTTCCCGGTGAATCGATTCGAGTTTCCGTCTCGATTTGCGAATCGAGACGTTCGCAAATCGTTTGTTCGTTCAGCCTGGTTTCCGGTAGCGGTAAATCGCATCATGGAATGCACGCCAGTGCACGGTTATCAGTTGAGTCAGTCAGACTCAGTGGAGTTAGTGCTACCGGAAACTCCTTGGGAACAAGTCGTTCAATTAGGTGTCGATACGCAGAGTTAGAAGAGGGTAAACACCTGCGTACAACCTCCACTACTCGATGACTAAAGAGTGGTCTGTGTGTGTGTGTGTGTGTGTGTGTGTGTGTGTGTGTCTGTGTGCGCGGGTCTGTGTGCGCGGGTCTGTGTGTGTGTCTGTGTGTGTCCTTGTGTGCGTGTGTGTCTGTTTCTGCGTGTGTGTGTGTGTGTCTGTCTGTGTGCGGGTCTGTGTGTGTGTGTGTGCGTGTCTGTGTGTCTGTGTGTGTGTGTGTGTGTGTGTGTGTGCGCGCGGTGCAGAGGATCAGCACTGCGAGCGGCGACGGTCGCCACTACTGCTACCCCCACTTCACGTGCGCCGTGGACACGGAGAACATCCGCCGCGTCTTCAACGACTGCCGGGACATCATCCAGCGCATGCACCTGCGGCAGTACGAGCTCTTGTGATCGGCCGGCGAGGACGGCGGCCGCGGCGCCGAGGGGTCCGGGCGCCGCCCGACAGAACCCACACAGATTGTACTCTGAACCCTCCGACCTCCGACCCCTCCAGTGTCCTACCACCCCTCCCCCTCCCTCCCTCCCTCCCTCCCTCCCTCCCTCCCTCCCCCTCTCTCTCTCTTTCTCTCCCGGCCGCGCAGGGGAGAGCGTGTGAATCGAATCGAGCCCGACGGAAAAGAGGCCGATTCAGAACTTGTGCCAGCGCAATGAACCCCTGCCCCGAGCCCTAGCACCACCCATCTCTCAGCACCTGGCCCCCAACACCCCCTGTCCCCCAACACCACCCAGCCCTAAGCCCCTCACCCCAACACCCCCTGTCCCCCCACACCCCCGGTCCACACTAGCAAGATAAGTTTGGATGCAGAGCATGGGAAGGGCTAAAGAGATGCTCTGTTGTATTCTGACATCAACACCCCCCCCTCCACTCTGCCATGATCTTCCCCTCATTGTGACCATCACCCCCATCCCAGTGCCATCCCAGTGCCATCCCAGTGCCATCCCAGTCCCCCGACCGACTTCATCTCCACTGTTTGTTCAAAAGGCGGAGTTTAGTTTCATATTGAGGAGGAGGAGGAGGAGATTTTTAATATTTGAAAAGAGAGCTAATGCAGTGCAACCTGGAAAGAGATTATTGTTGAAATCCTGCATATAGAGTATATACATGTCACCACAGATCAGCTGAAATTCACTGTATTTAAGAAATAAACTAAAAAGAAAAAAAGACGACAAAAAAAAAAAAAAGCACTGTGCCCAGGAATGAAAGTGATCTCTCGGCAGAAAC
This sequence comes from Gadus chalcogrammus, assembly GCF_026213295.1. Lineage (NCBI taxonomy): Eukaryota > Metazoa > Chordata > Actinopteri > Gadiformes > Gadidae > Gadus > Gadus chalcogrammus. The sequence continues at coordinate 27,893,413 of NC_079412.1, read as the reverse complement.
ATGAACAGGCAACACGCACGCACACACACACACACACACACACACACACACACACACACACACACACACACACACACACACACACACACACACACACACACACACACACACACACACACACCCGCAGTATGGCCACGGCACACAGAGATAATCACACACGTACTTATCCCCTGACTGCACCGCGGCCCCTGGCTCGGGCCCCTGGCTCGGCACTCTGTGCTGGGCTCCAAACCGCCGCCGCCAACCAGGGGCCCCTACTGGTTGAGCTGGGAGGGTGCGGCGGGCCGACTGGGAGGCCGTTCCCAGCGGAGCGCTTCGAGAGGAGAACCGGAACCCGCCGCCAAACGCCGACGGAGGCCCCGGTGCCCCCACGCCCACCGACCAACTCTGGGGCCGCGGGGAGACCGAGCGCTCCGAGGGGCCCCAGGGTCCTGGAGGAAAAGGACCCACAGCAATGTATTATTATTATTATTATTATTTTGTTTTTTTGGTTTGGGGACATCGGGGGGGGGGGGGCGATCGTGCAGCTGCCGGACTTTGCCTCGGTGGGCGAGCGCAGCACGGCGAGAGAGAGAGAGAGAGAGGGAGGGACTGAGCCAAGATGTGTCGTGTCGTGTTGAACTGAAAAAAAAAAACTCTTCTGGAAGAAAGTAAATAAATAAAGAATAAATAAAAACTAAAAACCCGCCAACTTTTACAGAACTGGTCTTGAGGGAGCGCAGAACGCCTCGTCCGACGCCGCAGCACCGTATGAGGTCCGCAGCCCGCCTCCCGGTCGACCCCGTTTCACTGTCCAGTCCGCTTGGTTTTTATGTTCAATTTTGTTGTTTTCTTTTCTGTGTGGACTCTTCAGCCATTGTAGCCTTTGAGCTATCAGTCTTTTCTTCAGCCTTTGTGTCTTTCAATCAATCCCTCCCCCCTCCTCCCCAACCACCTTTTTGACCTGCTATTGTCGTTTCCTTCCTTCCTTCCTTCCTTCCTTGGTCTGCTCTTCTTCCCTAACGTTTTCGTTTCCCTTCCGCTTCTCATCCGCTTTCCTCTCCTCCTCCTCCATCCTCTCTCCTCTCCCCTCCTTTCCATCCTGTGTCCTCTCTCCTACTCTCCCATCTCTCCCCCCCCTCCCATCTCTTCCCCCCCCCCCCTCACCACTTCCTCCACTGAGCAGCTGATGAGTCTTTGTTTCTTGTTTGTGTGGGGGAAAAAAAACGAATCCTTCAAACGGAGAAAGCGACTAAATAAAAAAACTGAAGAGGATGACACAAAACGATGACACTAATCTCTTGTCGAGTGGACCCCCTCCCCCCGTCTCCCTCTCCCCCCCCCCCTGCGGCTTTTTCGTGTGTCCGGCTTTAATTTACTGCTGAACTATTATTCTTGTACAGACTGTAAAATGTATTATTTTGTACAACTTTATTGATAAAAACATGAACTTTTAGAAGATCCCTGTGCCTTGATCACGGCTGTACGTGTATAATGAGCTAACGTGGGAGTCCCACTGCGCTGTATAGCTTGGCCAATCCCTTCCCTCCTAACTGTCCACCCGTTACCGGTCTCTCTCTCTCTCTCTCTCTCTCTCTCGCTCTGTCTCTCTCTCTCTGTCTATGTCTCTCTTTCTCTCTCTCTCTTTTTCTCTGTCTCTTTCTCTCTCTCTCTCTCTCTTTTTCTCTCTCTTTCTCTCTCTCTCTCTCTCTCTCTCTCCCTCCCCCCCCCCCCCCCCCCCAGGGAGTACAACCATCCAATTCGTTATTTCTCTCCCTCCTCCACCTCCTGTCCTTATTATTTAAATGTCTATTCTATTTTTGGATCCATATACCCAGAAAAGATGCGATATATGAAATGTATATGGGTTTTAAAAAAAAAAGTATTTTATTAGAATCTGAATGAACCTTGACTAACTGTACACTCAGTAGTGTGTGTACCACTTATGTAATAACTTAAGTTAATAACTTAATAACTTAAGTTAAGTCCTTTCAAACAAAACGGTGTTCAGGTTTCTGTTGCTTCATCTGGAACATCTGCAAAATACATTTTAAAGGGTTTAAGAGGAGTTAAGTGTCATTTACCATTTTATTTTGTCTTTTCTATTTTATTTTTTACTTTAATGGTGATGTGAAAGACCCACATGCAAATCGATGCTTGTTTCTACGCAAACTATTTTTCTTTTGCTACGGAAAGATAAAATAACACAAAAATATCTATATTGATTTTGATTTATTATTTTCTGATGGGGGAGGGGGGGGGGTGCTCCGACCGACCCTGCGCGACAGGCGGCCTGTACAGTATTAACATCTTTCACTTCTGTGCCCTAGTCTTCATCTTATTGTGTAGACCAGATATGGGTCTCTCTACTTTCTGAACAGGAGCTCCGACAAATAAAAGTTTTTTTGGTGCAGACAGCAACAGATCCGTCATTACACACACGCACACACACACACACACACACACACACACACACACACACACACACACACACTCATTCCTTTATTCAATACAGGTGACTTCCATTGATGGGTTTGTTTTGACTGGTGGACAATTTCAGCAGAACTTCTGCAGAGAACGCGGTTCATTACGCACTTGCAGTGCTAGACAATATGGACTACATTAACTCCTCATAACACTAACCTGGCCTGCTTAAGAACTTTGTCATGTTGAATGACAATGCTTTAATTCTGTGGCAGGTTTAGTCAGACTCGTTTAGTACAAGGTACCAAATGATTCCAAATCAACTTGTGAAAATGTTATTAATAATAATTAACTGTTAGAGCACTTGCATTATACGCGACGAAAATAAATCTGTAGTTTTCTTGCACACACCAATTAGTTCGATTCATATTGCTTGGATGTTTGGGAAGATAAAAGTGGAAACTTTTTACATGTGCGTCCGATTTAATGTTTATAAATATTTGGTTCTCAACTCAAATGTTAAACATTGCTTATTAGAGGCCACTATTAGACTAGCATACACAAGAACCACGACCAGGCAAAACAACGTCACGTAACCCTTTTGCCAATGCAGAGGAGATCAACTCTGAATCCAAATATTTCGTTCCTTAATTAGAGCCCGAGTCTTTAAATTAAAAACTGGCATACATATTTCTTGTATACGAGGGCCTGCCACTACAAAGAAATATCATGCATCCAAAAATGTAAAACTGGTTCTCTATTATCTATTATCTATTACATTTCCATCGGTGTCTCGTTCACAGACGCACTCTTCCTGCATTCTCCTGTCACGAGCAGGATCCAGCTGCAGCTCAGGGGCGGGGTCTATGGTGTTTCAATAGGGCCTGTTGTGCGGCAGAACCGGATTTTACGTTTTGCGTCCCAGTCGCCCCCCCCAGTCGAGTGATTCAAAGTTCATTTTCATCTTGTTAAATTTCAATAAAATAATTAATTAATAATAAATAATCGAAGAAAAAAAAAAAAAAGTATATATATATATATATATATATATATATATATATATATATATATATATATATATATATATATATAGCTATACATAGAGGGAAACCACACCACAGGCCTAATTGCCACACGATAGGCCTCGGCTCCGGGACTGCAGCTGGATGCTGTTGCCTGTCACCGGCTGTCACCCCACCGGGCCACGCCCCTCACCTGACGTCACCCCTTAGGGCCCCGCCCCTCGCGAGACGTCACCAACGTTCCTCCCCGCCCGTCACGTGACGTCAGCTGGCGTTTCCTTCCCCTTCCTCGTCTCTCTACGCTGCTGCTTCTGCTGCTCACTAGCCTAGCCTAGCATTGCGTTATCAGGCAGTTGTCGTTTGCGGTGCAACGTTTAGTAGTACTCTACCCCCCCTCCTCCCCCCGAGGAGAGCCAGCACTGGCATACGATACCGACACTCCCCGACAGCTGTGGCCCATCGTCCTCTCCGTCAGCGGGACAGAAGAGACCCCCTCAGCCCTGGGACATGGCTAGACAGGAACAAGTGCTAGTGCTAGAGCCACAACACGAACTGAGGTTCAGAGGTAAGGGCCCCGACACCCAGGAGCCAGCTAGAAGGCTACCAACCATCGGTGTAAATACCTCCGTTTATACCTGCGTGTGTCGTCTGCGCGGGTGTTTTCTGAACCGGTGGGCGTCTGAAAATGAAGGGTTTTGGTGATTTTAATCGGTGTGACTGTTGATCGTTGCGCCAATGACAGGTGAACCAGGATTGTGTGACGATGCTAGCCCAGTGGATAGCATTGAGCTAAAGAGGCTAGCTTGCAGGACTGGCTCGGCTGTCATTGCAAATGTGAAGCGGGGCCTGTCGGGCTATTTCTTGCCCTGCCGCTAATTTGCCGCCCGTATCCGTTCACACCTCCCTGCTATGCGTGTTGCAAAGCTTTGACATTTGCCCACCAAGTCACCATATTAACGTTTGGACTATTCTAGAAATGTCCACAACCATGGAGCCCTGGGAGGCAAGTCAGGGAGGTTTCACAATATCATGAAGAAAGGCGGCTGGAGGGGATCTTGGAGATTATTCCAACGACGGCCCAACCTGAATAATTTGCTACCTTTTGCATATCCAAGAATGTAAGGTTATGCAAACCCGAGTGGATTAGCCGCTCAAAGTGGCCTAGTTGACGTGGTCTGAAAACTGCTGTTGGAATTTTTTAATGTTGTTTAGTTTGATGGGATGAATATAATATCCCTGAATATGGGCACCATTAGTTGCTTATTGAAATGTTTACACCTTGATTTGGGAGTACATTGCAATAGCAGGGTTAGGCTGGTGAATTTAGTGGATTAATCACAATTGGGTAACGCTTATGTTATGAATGTTAAACCTGGAATGTTAAACCTTACTACATTCTCCATACTAGTCGTATGCAGAAATCCCTTTAAGTGGCATAATAGGAGAGCTGATAAGCTATGTATGTGAAATGCACTTTATGTTGATGGTTGATTTGAAACCGGAAGTGCTCCTCCTAATCGTGTAATGAATGTGTGTGTGTGTGCATGTGTGTGTGTGTGTGTGTGCATGTGTGTTTGTGGTTGTGTTGTCCAGGCCCATTCACAGATGTTGTCACTGCCACTCTGAAGCTGGGCAACCCTACAGACAGAAATGTGTGTTTCAAAGTCAAGACGACCGCGCCACGCCGGTATTGCGTGCGTCCCAACAGCGGTGTCATCGATGCCGGAGACTCTGTCAACGTGTCTGGTTTGTAAAAAAAATACTTTTTTAGTGTGAGGTGGGCCGGTCGCCTGCCAGCCGTTGAACTGACGAGCGTTTCATTAGTTTATCAACAGGCAGCCTTCACCAAGAGGTTCAGGGTCTGTCTGGGACACAGTTAAACAAAACAATGGCACACTTGTTCACCCTAGATATTTCAGACACAGAAACTGGAAAAATAACATTCTAATGTGTGGATGATGTAATTAAGGAGACGTCAAAATACATGTCTGCCATTCATGAGCATGTTGGGGTTTCATTGGTCTATAAATAACTGGCTTCCCTTTTCAGGGTGCGTAAACATCGGTATCCTTAATGTAACCTCCTCCTTGTGCTTGATTCTGTTGCTCTTCACAGTGATGCTACAGCCCTTCGACTATGACCCCAATGAGAAAAGCAAGCACAAATTCATGGTGCAGTCCATGCTGGCCCCATACGATATGACAGACATGGAGGGAGTGGTGAGTGGCCTGGCACATATTCTGTTATATTTGTCATGTGAAATGATTTAGTAAGACATTTGTTTTAAATCTTCAGATATTTTTGCATAGGTCTGTGCCGTCCTCCATTCTGTACCTTATCCGAGTTGTGTGTTTGCCTATACCAAGTTAAACTCTCATGGTTGTGGATGGTGTCATGACTCATGTGTATGTAGTGGAACCTAGTTTCCCTGGTGGCACCGTTTACAATCGTATGTTCGCTTAAATGATTGGAAGACGGACCTAGAAGTTAAACTGAGAAGTAAACACTTGACCTGAATGTTGAATGGACCACCGGCTACCCAACGTTGACAATAAAACGTTGGTTTTGTGGTTGTTTTTCCCGTGTGCAGTGGAAAGAGGCGAAACCCGAAGAGCTGATGGACTCCAAGCTGAGGTGTGCGTTTGACATGCCTCTGGAAAACGATAAAACTGTAAGTTCAAGGACTCGGCCGAGCGTCACGCATCACATGCCTCACTCCCAGGATTACTGTCACAAACCACCAGGAAGCCTTGGTCTGCGTGCTTCCCATCGTGATAGTCGGGAAGTACACTTCAATAACATTTCATCACATAAGGAAGGACACATTTAACAGGATGAAACGGGGCTTTACAAGGGCTATCCACTTTACATGGGCACTCGTTTTTGAAAGGGTGCTGTCTTCTTTTAAATCGATATCAAAGAATTACAAGTTAGCTTGGGTGTATTTTAGGATGCCTTTTTAACACCTTGGCCAGTGATTACTGATGCAAAAATAGCCAATAGAAAGCTATTTCTGGCATTTTTTATACCGTGTCTATTTATTAATTTGCAACGTCAAATCTCTATAATAAGGTGACCTTAACTAGTTATAAAGTGCTAATAACCCATTACAATTAAGTATCCTTTTGGATGTTTGTCTGTTTGCTGGCATTTTGTGGCCTTATGATAACTAAAGTTAACATGACGAAGGTTGGCACCCTTTAAAGGTCCAGGGATTATCATTCGAACGAGAACACAGAAGAAAAGCCCCCCCTGCACCAACCAAATAGTCCATAGAAAACTGAAGCAATTTCTTAGTTGCAGTCCGAGTTCCCTTTCGTATCCACAAGCATTCACTTCCTTTAGCATCGCATCCCAGAATCCTCCATTACACTGTTTTTTTTGGTTGCTTTGGTCATTTTCTCATCCTTTCTTTTTCATCTCCATATCTCTGCACCCCCACCCCCAACTCCAACGACGTCCAATCCACTCCTCCTCACCACCGCCACACATCACCTCCACCCCTCAACTCCTCCACCCACCCCCATCCCCTCCTCCTCCACCCCCCCATCCCCTCCTCCTCCACCCCCCATCCCCTCCTCCTCCACCCCCATTTCCTCCTCCACCCCTCCTCCTCCTCCTCCACCCCTCCTCCTCCTCCTCCACCCCTCCTCCTCCACCCCTCCTCCTCCACCCCTCCTCCTCCACCCACCCTCCTCCTCCTCCTCCCCCCACCCCCCTCCTCCTCCTCCACCCCTCCTCCTCCCTCCTCCTCCTCCTCCTCCACCCCTCCTCCTCCTCCTCCTCCTCCTCCTCCCCTCCTCCTCCTCCTCCTCCTCCTCCTCCTCCTCCTCCTCCTTCCCCCCCCCCCCCCTCCTCCTCCACCCCCATCTCCTCCGCAGCATGAGAGTGAAAGCCTCCCACAGTCGGTGTCCTCTCCCGCCCCCGTTAAGACGGAGCTCGGGGCGGCGCTGCCCAAGTCGGCCACCAGCGCTGCGTTGGACGACGGCGAGGTCAAGAAGATCATGGAGGAGTGCAAGAGGCTGCAGATGGAGGTCCAGCGGCTACGGGAAGAGAACAAACAGATCCGGGTGAGGACCCCGGGGCCGAGGCACGGTAGCCTGGCTAATGCCAGACCGAGCTCCGTCGTAGATTGCCCGTTGGTCTGAGGAGGCTGCTGTCATTCTCTTCAGCACAAGAGGCGTGGTCAACGGGGCCTAGTTCAACCGGCTCTGTACGAGATTGGCTGCTTGCCGTCGCTTCCCTGTCGTCATTGTGTTTAACCAGCCAATAGCGCGCCAAGGGGGAAAAGCCAGCGTGGTGATTGGCTGACCCCCTTCTCCAGTCCCTTCTGCAGGATGAATTTGAATGGCCGGCAGAATTGGCTGGGGGTAGGAAGGTCTAGGGAGCGGCTGTTCTTGATCTAGATATCCCGGAGACGTTTGGGACGACACGGAGACGCTTGACCTGCAGACACGATTTGACCTTTTGTAGTTTAATTTCAGACCCCTTTTCTGTTATCATACGTTACCCACGCCGTGCTTAGAGGCCGATGTCGTGAAGTACAGCGGCTGTTTGTTCCCTGGCTTTTAGGATGGTTGATACTGGGGGAAACTGCACGGTGCTCCCTCTGAAGGTGTCGGTGCAAATCTGACCGTGCACAACCTGAGGAAATATGTCTGAAACTGTGTAAGGACAGAAAGGCATATTTCCGCCCACTCGCCAAGTATCCGGGGGTTGTAGTACATCACAATCCGCTCAGACATGCTCAGTTTGTCCTTTGCAGTGGTTGTAAGAAGTACAAAACACGAATAAGTGTGTGCTACCCATTGACTGATTCAGTATAATTAATGCATTTATTTTTTATTGTATGTATATATTTATATTTATATATATATATATATATTTTTTTTTTTATGGGATTAATGTAACATTAATTGCATTATATTGAATTTACCATTATACCGTTTCTATACTTTCTCATTCATTGTGATTCACCAGCCAAGAGCAATATGTTGTATTATCAACCTCTTTACGTATGGCCTGGAATGGTTGAACACACTTGGACTTGAATGCCGTGGCCCTTAAACAAGCTGTTCAGGACACGTTTGAAGCAGAGCAGCATTTTTCTATTGTTTTGAAACTGATACTTCTGCAATGGGTGAGCGAGCGGGCGACATTCTTCTCGAGTGCAGTCCCTGCAGCCCGTAGGGGGTGATGATTGACACTGTTTTGAGCACGGTTGAATGGACAATGGAACGGGCACCAAGGGGGTGTGTCCGAAGGAATGAGTCTTGTTTGTTGTGCAACTCTTCGCGCCGTCAGTAGCTACCAAAACAACCATCAAGCTGTCTCGAGTCATGATAACCTGGGAGGTCCAAGCTTGGATACCTAAAAGTACATTTTATAAACTAGCCTGGTTTATAATTGTATGCTACATGATTGATTCGCATAAACAAGTGGCACCGCTGGCGACCTTTGACCTGAATGTTTTGATCTCTCAGGAGGACGACGTGTTGCGGAAGAGGAAGGTGACGTCAGTGCCGGCGCCCCACTCCTCCTCCTCCTCCTCCATGGCCACATCCGGCATGATGGAGGAGGGCCTCAGCACACGCCTGCTGGCCTTCTGCGTCCTCTTCTTCGTCATCGGAGTCATCATCGGCAAGCTGGCTCTGTGAAGGCCGGGGACGGACGCTAAGCCGCTTGGGTGACGACGCCCGTGGAGATGTCTCTGTGTCCTCCTTCCTTTTGTTCCTACTCTTGTCTTGTTCTTTCTGGTGTGTTCTTTGCAGTATTTGATGCAATATCACGAGAGGGTTTGAGTAGGAAGGGAAAGATATTTAATGTATGACAAGAAAAACGAAGGCGTGTTTTATCATAAGCAAACACATTATTTAGGCACAGGTATTTACTATTTTTTTTTTTGATCACCATCTTTTGATTGTCTCTCTCCGTCCATTCTACCTATCGATCCTTTCTTCTATAACTTGCACAGAAAACCTTTTTATGTAGTGAAGGGAGTGGGGTGAGTCCCGTCCCCAACCCCTGTCTTAATATATCAATGAGTTTACTGGTTCCTCACTTTACCTACCCAGAATGCATCAGAGGACGAGAGCCTCGCCATGTAATGTTATCTTCCGTTTGATTCTGACAATACATGAACTTGAAGTAAAAGTAAAATCTTTCAATGCAAGACTTTATTTTCCCCAAATAAACTACATATTGTCGCCTAAACAGCATCTCGATTAAAAATGTGTGCGAGTAGAAGACATTTGTTTGTTTTGGTTTATTTTACTCTAGCTATAGATGCGAGTGCTGTGTGGAGGAGTTTTATGAGTTTTAGTGTTCTGTGTAGGTAGGAAGAGCACAAAGGCTAATGTGTTAATGACCATGCTAGAGGTGGCTACAATGACCATGGCTTTGTTAAGAGAATGTTCAGCCAATCAGATTCCCGCTACGACACACCAAAAGGCATGTGTAGTCAATTTTAATTGCACCCAAACTAATAAAAATAAATAAAAGTATTTAAAGTATATCTGCCCCAGCTGTTGCGATTTAATTGAACTTTTTGTTCTTCCAGGCTCTTGAAGACATGGGCATATCTTCTCGTGTTGCACAGGGAACTAGCGGTTCATGAAAATATATCCTGTATACGTTTGCGTTTTTTGTGGCATCGGTATAGCCCACTTTAAAGTGTGTGTGTGTGTGTGTGATCTTAGACTGTTGATAGCTGCTTCCTCAGGTCGAAACGGAAAGAAAACGCAGTCAACATAAGGAGCCTGCTCGTCTGAAAATTTGTTATGCAAAGCCTAATTGGACATTCACAGTACACCACTTTACACTGTACAACAGCTTTGGCGTCTCATTCAATTCTGCCCATTGATGGTTATAGTGTGTATATATATGTATAAATATGTATATCTATACATATATATGTATTGTTATCTAAATATATGTATAGATATGTATATCTAAACATATATGTATTGTTTTTGAAATCCATATAGCTGCAATGCTCCATTGTGCTCTATTTGTTCCACTCTGCAATCTGCATGGAATAAACTGCATTTATTATTTTTCGGGGTGTTCAAATAATTAAAAGGGACCACCTTCATTGTGGTTGGTATGGTATGTGAAAATTATGGTTTGTTTTAATTTTTCAACAAAATACAGTTCAACTGACCAGCAATTCAAATAGCATTTTAAAATAATTTTGTTGTTTGTATTTTCCTTGCCGAAGGAAGCTTGCAGAGTTGCTAAGACTGAATACACACACTTTAAAAACTGTAACACAGCTTATACTTGCAGATTAAGTTATAACCGCCACACATGTAACCACGGAATAATTGGATACTGTTTTGTATATACATCAAATAAACCAAATGATGAAGAGTTCTGTCAGTTATTAACAAAATGCCGTTTACGGAATCTAAGAATAAACCCTGATTTATAAGTCATGTAAAATGATGACATGTATAATTTAAATATCAAGCCGTGGCTAGAGAAGGAAATTAATTCATATTTTTTAATCTCTTTCTGGAAGAGATCAAGAGCTTGTTAGCCACGCCCCCACACCCCGAACTACGTCATCCGGCCTTACCCAGGAAGTAGAAAAAAAATAATTTGGGCCAAGGCGAAGTGACAGTGTAGCATAGGTAGCTAGCAAGGGTTTCCCTCATATTTGGCAATATTTTTAACATTTTATTTGTGTTTCGTCATCAAGGAAATGTCGCTGTTTGGTAAGATATTCGGCGGCGGGGGAAAGGGAGGGAAGGGGCCCAGCGCGCAGGAGGCGATCCAGAAGCTGCGAGAAACAGAGGATATGCTAACCAAGAAGCAGGAATTTCTAGAGAAAAAGATTGACCAGGAACTAGTGACTGCGAAGAAAAACGGCACCAAAAATAAGAGAGGTGGGTGGTCAAAATAAATGTTTAACGCGTTGCATACGTTCTATAATAAGGATCGTCCGCATCGGTCGGCTATTGGTGCTGCTGCTCCCAACTCTGTTGCCAGGCGGACTCCTGCCCACAGAAGTGTTCACCTGGTGTCCTGACTGGGTTCATTTCTCTCTCTCTCACACACACACACACACACACACACACACACACACACACACACACACACACACACACACACACACACACACACACACTCTCCTCCACTTGCTGACACATCTATTGAGAAAATGCAATCAGATTTGATGTGCAGCTGAAAACGACGAGTAAAATGTGATTTATTTGTATTTTTTCTGGCTGCAGAATAGCATGACTGTGTGTTGTTAATCAAGACGAAATCCAAACATCACTCTAAGTCTAATAGAAGGTGTTTGTTTTAATGAGGTAATGTCATTATCGTATGTGTTAGTGTATTGATCACTGATTGTTGCATGGTAAGACTTATCACGTTGACCATTTCTGCACACACTCGCTCTAATTTATATATTTTGGCAAGTGATTGTGTTCGACTGGGAGTCATTGTATTGTCCCTCAGCTTTCACATCAGGGATAGTGCAGAGTTCACTGTGAAGCTGCACACCGCGTCTGTTCATTTGTAGATAAGCCTATCTTAAGGTGTGTATGCTGCCTTTACCCGGATCATTCCATTACATCATATTTATACCCTCCACATCGACTGTTGTTTTCCGACTGCCCAACCATCAATTATTTTCTAGTGTCAATGGTTGCATGTCCTCCGTTTGCTCATCTCTCCGTCTCCCTCCCTCCCTCCCTCCCTCCCTCCCTCCCTCTTTCTGCAGCGGCACTGCAGGCGTTGAAAAGAAAGAAGCGCTACGAGAAGCAGCTGGCGCAGATCGACGGCACGCTGTCCACCATCGAGTTCCAGCGGGAGGCCCTGGAGAACGCCAACACCAACACCGAGGTCCTCAAGAACATGGGCTTCGCCGCCAAGGCCATGAAGTCGGCCCACGAAAACATGTAAGGGAAAGGACGACACCTCAGTCGACACCACGGTTGACAGTTAATAATAATAATAATAACACATGGTATTTGTGTAGCGCTTTTCTCGCACTCAAAGCGCTTCACAAATATATAAGCAAAAAGAAATGCAAAGTTGATGGGGGCGCGGCGGGGGGGGGGGGGGGTGGAGGCAGTGGAGAAGGGATGGGTCTTTAGGTGTCACTGGAACACCCCCCTTCGTCAGCGGATGCAGCTCCTGTAACGCGTTGCTAACAGGATGGGTTGGGTGGGATAGTGTAGTGACTAGGTACTAGTTCTAGGGCACTCCACTCCCAGAGGAAAGCGGCCGGGAACGACCCTCCAATGTCCACGACCCTGGACTACGAAATGACATGTTTCTGAGTAAACTGTCACTGTCCCGGGTTATTTTGGAAGAACACATCTCACTAAAGGAAACGAAACAAAATAGAACTTTCGCATTCAAAGTTGGTCATTGGTTAGGATGAATCGGACCATATAGTCGCGATCTTTCTCTTGCCCATCGGGCCCTGCTCTGCACACTAAGGGGGTCGTTGAAACCTGTTTAACCTGGAGGAAAGTTGAAATAGCTGTAAAGTTCCACTTAAAGATATATAGAGGTTGTCGGCCTGGCTGGTGTGAGCCAAGATATACATATAATCTAAGACTAAAACATTTAGATTTTATAATTTAGACTACTGCTCATTTTGTGTTGAACTAACTGTTTAAAAAAACGGCTTAACTGTGTTTTTCCATATTCACGTCTTAATTATGTAGCTGCTGTCAAAAGCTGCGGTCGATCATCACCCCTCTCCTTGAATCTCTCCAAATTAATCAATGGAGAAAACTGAAATCCGAGGAGTTGAGATTGTGTTAATATATGCGGCAAATTCTGCCAAGCTCCTCCCCCTAACCTTGATCTGACCCTCGAAAGACGTCAAGTTAAATTTTGTACAAAGTACAAAAACATCACTGCATTGGTTAATATAATGAAAAAAATTTATGCAAATATACCGTTCTTAAAAAAAAAAGTGTTTTAATTTAGATGAGATCCACTGAATAGAATACACGGCATAATTATAAGCAGCACTGGTTTGGAACCATTGGGTATCTTAGGACACTAACTGTCAGACTACTGATGGGACAAAACCTAACATGTGATTGGCGCTCGTCTATTAACTTTTCCTTTTGGCCGCGCTGTTAAAGGTTGTATGAGCGATTCTAGGCCGAAACATAAATGATCTCATTCATCTGAACTTTCCTCTCGATCCACTCGCTGCCTGCCCCATAAGCAGGCCGTCAAAGAAACGCGTCTCTGTAGGCAGCCTATGCTCCGAGATCGTAAACAAAAACAAATGGTATTACCGACCACTTTGGTAATGGTATTACCAAACCCCACAACACTAAATGTGTTGTGGGGTTTTTTCCTGGATGCACGAAACACGGAAGGGAGGGGCGAGCGGGCTCTGTTTGTTTGGGAGCTCGCTTCAAACACCAACAGAAGTGTCGTCAGCCAGCACCGCCGATACGACCTTTAACGTTACCGGCTCTCCTGCTCTCCTTGTGGCTCCAGGGACATCGACAAGGTGGACGACCTCATGCAGGACATCACAGAGCAGCAGGAGGTGGCGCAGGAGATCTCCGACGCCATCTCCAAACCAGTGGGCTTCGGAGAGGAGTTCGACGAGGTACGCTTTGTGGCGTTTGGCTTCAAGGGAGATGCCGCAGTTCCTGTGTTTGTATCGGAATATTCGGTTGCTAAGATGTGTAATTACACCAAAAGGTCTCTTGATGGCACTAATGACAGACATTTCCTCCCACAATGTTAAACGGATATTATGAGCCCTCCAGGGTTCAATCACCTAACCACAGATAATCCCAAAGTCGGTTCAAACAAAGCTTGGTTCTGTGGGTTCCAGAGAGCTAGGTCCCCTCTATCTCTCCCAGGATGGGCTTTAGTTTGAATGTTTCCCCTCTGGGTCACTTGCGCACTGTTTGTATGTTGTATGTCCCGGCACTTAAAAATAGTACTTAGCATCATGTAGCATCTTAGCCTAGCTTTGTTGTACAGGGGGGGAGGGGGGGTTAACCTAGTGATTGTCAGTGCCTGGCACTTGGTTCTATGAACATCTTGTACTGACAGCGATATATTGTTGTTTCTCTTATTCTGACAAATGTAAGTCGCTTTCAATCAAACCGTCTGCTAAATCTCTCTCTCTCTCTCTCTCTCTCTCTCTCTCTCTCTCTCTCTCTCTCTCTCTCTCTCTCTCTCTCTCTCTCTCTCTCTCTCTCTCTCTCTCTCTCTCTCTCTCTCTCTCTCTCTCTCTCTCTCAGGACGAGCTGCTGGCTGAGCTGGACGAGCTCGAACAGGAGGAGCTGGACAAGAACCTGCTGGAGATCGGGGGGACGGAGAACGCCCATCTGCCCAGCGTCCCGTCCACCTCCCTGCCCTCCAGACCAGGTGAGAACCGCTGCCTCCGACCCCGCACAGCCAAGCACTGGGACTCAGAAACATGTGCTGTAGCCTTACTTTCCAGTCTCTCTTGTGACACTTTCGTTGTATATGTGCAGTAACGAAATATATATATATATAGGGTTCAGTTCACAAGCATTTGTAGTGGTGATTGATCGAGGACTGAACCGTACATATGAGTTACAGAAATGCTCCACAACCCGAGAAGGTGAAGTGTCACTGAGGGAAATGAAGGAGGTTTTTACATCCTACCCCAAGACCTGCCGATATAGCCCCGCCCACTTTGCAACTGCATTTTGGGACCGGCTCCATTCCTCGTCTTATAGGGGGAGTGCAATACTGGCTGGGGACTAAAAACCAATCACCATCCAAGAACAGAAAGTATCATTATGATCAAAGCGTAGGGCGGGATGTCAGCGGATTATGTTGACAGCGGGTGTTTTTGTTTTCACAGCAGCCAGAAAAGAGAAGGAGGAGGATGAAGACGACATGGAAGATCTACAGCGCTGGGCAATGGAGGCCATGTGAGAACACCGACCTGACCAGCATCCACCACATCCCACACTCACAGGAGAACCAGAGAACAGGAGATCGGCGCCAGAGAGAGACCTAGAGAATAATGGACCTGTAATACATCGACTATGGGTGTTTCTGAAGGCTTGAGCTGAAGTCAAGCGACAAGTTGCCAGAATTGTTTTTTTGTTTTTGTTTCCTTTATTCTCCCTCTGGCCTTCGATCCCAGAGGAAAAATCCTCAGTTTCCAGCGATTCTAGCGAGCATGGCAAAGGTTTGTCCCTCATCAAGGCTGTAAATACAACTATTCCCAACGGCCCTCGTGGCCCAATAGGCTGCTGATAGAACATACGCGTCATATGTCCGGCGGTTCAATATTTGGATTATTGTCAGACTATTCTAATGTTAATAACGAATGGAAAAGGGAATCTTTGGGAGCTGAACCTTGAAACGCCTGCTACGAACATATATACCCCTTTTCCTTCATGAATTTTTGTGTTTTCCATAGGAAATATATGAATGATTCTTAAACTGATTAGAATCATTCATATGTTATAATATACTTATATTAATTATATTATACTTAATAATATACTTATTGTTTGGTTAAGCACTCCCCAAAAGCTGCGACTGAGTCTTGGCATGCTTTGGTTATGAAGCTTGGAACAGTCTTTGTTATCCAGTTTACTGTTTTTCCCAAACGGTTTTGCTTTGCTGTTGATTTTGTTTGTGTTTGTTCAAGCGTTTAAAGCCCTTTCCCAACTATGCCTGTACCTTGTGACACTTCAATGGCTTTTGCTGTTCCCCAGAAGACCAGAAGCTTCCCGCCAACTGGTTATTTGATGTTAATATCCAAAATGTGTTCCTTTATTGTTTTGCAGTTTGTCATAGTTGTGTTTTTTTGCTGACACCCGCAAGTGTTTTGAACGGTTATACTGTGTGAAGCGTTTCAACAAAGGGAAGGCATTGAAATCATTGCACGACTGAACCAACAGAGATTTATCCTGATACTTTCATTGTATTTTCTGTCTGGGTCACGTCAGTTTTCTTTGGGCACTATGGGTTTTGTTTTTATTATTAATTTAGAATTGTACAATAGGCAGAAAAAGGAAGCATTTCACAATGTATTAATGTAACTGACAAAGAGATATGGGTTTATATATGCTATGATTAGTTTCCCTACATTTCCAGTGTTTTTGGATTTGAGTCATTTTAGTTTTGCTAAAATATGATGTACATTTTTTACATATACAGTATGTAACACTAGAATGGACATGCATGTTTACATTTCAACCGTTTATTTATCACATTATTTGACAAATCATTAAAATTTCCAATTGTATTTCTATCACGACTGCTCTTTTTTGTTCTTCTGTTTTAAGAAGTAGAAGAAGTACAAGATCCTAAGCATGAATCATTTCTATATTCATCACTAAAGGGACGGTCATGTCTGTCTGAATCATCTATTTGCTATATTTGACTCCTTGGATTAATCGTGGTAAATGTTAACTCGGAAGTATACTAATCAGCCTTTTTTTATACTGTGTAAAAAATAATAACGATCTAAATTTTAGCAACAACGCTTCTTGAACGCGTCCAGCATCCAGTGTCGCATTATACTGACGTCACCTTCGCAGGTTAACGCATGCGCTCTGTGGTCTCCGCTGATGCAAGAAAATTCAGGCGCAGCGGCACGGGAACAGAGGGACAGACACTTCTCCGTTTTCTTGCTAATTTAAGTCCGCAAACATGTCGGGAGACGAGGTGAGCTACCGCCCTGAGCGAGTCTGTATCAGCACGTCCACACACACACACATGGGTCGGGCGGTACCCTTTCAAGATGTCCGCGTTAATCGTGTTTCTCAACGCGGCCTCCGGACAGCGGCTCTCATGTCACCCTGCGGCTCACATGGCTACGAGCTAAAGCAGAATGGGAACGTTTCCCTTGAGCACTCATTCAAGAGTAAATAGAAAAAAATGTGTTCTGCTGACCACGTCGAGCCATGTAGTTAACGCACATGTGACCGATCGGCCGTGTCAGGGGCGATATGCGGATCATGCGATGATCAGGGTTATACCGGCTAATGCTAACGCTAGCTCCCTCTGCTAGGAGCACGCTGATCTAAAGCGTCCATCCACCTCCTCCATAGAACGATGGGTCGTTAAAAGATGACGACCCCGTTGCCAACCTTATCCTAGTGTCACAAAGTCTATGAACGCCCTTTATTAAGATAATTAACGTTGGTAATTATCCACCCATCTGTTTGAATTAATCTTAATGTGTATCTTCACAATGGTTTTTTTTCTTCTCCGCCTCTTTTTGTAGATGATCTTCGACCCAAACATGACCAAAAAGAAGAAGAAGAAGAAGAAGCCCTTCATGCTAGATGAGGAAGGAGGAGACGGGACGGCAGGAGAGGAGGTGAAGGAGGTCGAGGCCAAGGAGGTGGAGCCCGAGGGAGGAGACGATAAGGAGGTGGACTTCGAGGAAGATGAAGGCAGGAAAAAAGGTAATGTTTCAACTGGCAGACGGCTCTTGTTGCCTTTGGTTTAAATAAATTCAGTTAAATGACAGATGCGCCCATCAAAACAGACGGTGTTGTAGCATATTCTATTGTCAAATTACATGATTGATTCCATTTTCTATCGATTTATTTGACATCCAATAGATGCACCAATTTAATCTGTGTTTTCTCGGTTACTATATAGATGTCACTAGATGAGATGCCTTTCGTATAAATAAATAAAAAGTCAGAAACTACTGTTAAAAACATCTCTTTTATGATGTCAAAATTTCACCGTTTTTTTACGTCAGTGGACCCCTCTATGTGAATCAAGCCGCTGTATGAAAACAATGTCCTCTTTCAGAGCCCTCTGATGACCTCGATGATCTGAACTTCCTCAATCAGAAGAAGAAAAAGAAGAAGCCCACGAAATTCCTTGATAATGAAGGTGAAGTTGACATCAAGGTATGTTTTCACCGACACTCATAAGAACGTATAGTGCCATCTCCCAGTATGAACTGTATAGCTTACTGCCATCTCCTAGTATGAACTGTATAGGTTACTGCCATCTCCTAGTGGCAGTAACACACACGCGAACAGAGGGATACAGACAGACACGCGTACAGACACACACACGCACACACAGAAACACATACACAGAGAAAAACACTGACCCACACAGAGAATCCCCCACTCTCTCTCTGACGTCGACGGCTGGTTCTTTCCTCAGGGGCTGAAGATCGAGGGGGAGCAGCCGGAGCCCATGGAGGAGGACGATCTGGACCTGATGCTCCCCTCCAAGAAGAAGAGGCACAAGAAGGTGGAGTTCGAGGAGGGGGCGGAGACGCTGGAGAAGGACGACGGTGAGCTGCGTAAAGACGTTTTTTGGTCGTATGCACAACGACTACAGACGCAGTCACTGGCAATGCAGCGCTTAAGTCTCAGGCTCCTTCAACGGTGCGATGTAAAAGTATAAAACAAACACAAGTAAAAGAGCTAATCCTGAAAAATAAATAAATAAACTACAATACTGTACATGAATAATTAGAATATAATAAAAATCTAATAGTAACTAAGGTATAAATAGATGCGTCATAAAGGGAAATGTAAACGGATGTCGACTGTTATGAAGTGGCATAATGGTGGTCTAGGTAGCTCAGGAGTTCAGCCGTCTTATGGCCTGTGGGATGAAACTCCCTGAGTCTGGTTCACACAGCTCAACGTCAGGTACTGGGAGCTACTGGGAGGTAATCTGACAAGGATGCAGTCGGCCTTTCCTGTGTTTGAAATCCAATGGGGTTCCATTGCCCCCTCTAGTGGCTGTCCTGTATTGTTGGAGCGCTGTTGACGTTGGTCCTCTCTCCTCCTTCAGTGCCCGATGACGACGAGGGGAAAAATAACGACGGAATCTCCTTCAGTTCCTCCAGCGGGCCGGCCTGGGCCGGGACAGAGAGGGACTACTCATACGACGAGGTAGAGCTGATGCAGCCTACGATTTAAATACTATGCACGATCTTAATTTAAATTTAGGTCGAAAATGCTAATCAATAGTGATTTCAACAAAATCACATCCTACTACTGATATATTCTACCGAACAAACGGTGGCAGCCTGTGCTTCTTTGTTTACACGCGTCTTAATATCGACACAGCCAACACAATGCACACAAGCTAAGCTAGTTTGCGTTGCCAAGCCAGTGGACGGAACACGGATTCAGTTAATTGAATCCTGGAATCTCCCGCCTACTAACTGGGAGGGGCTAAATCTTTAATTACGCACAGGCTTGATTCAAGAAGAACATGCAGAGATAGCTTGGTCTCATTCGTGGGGTGTTTTGTGATATTGATACATTTATTGTAAATTACGTCTGTGTCGGACAGACGTTTGCATTGGCGCACGTTAGAACGCGGTCGGACTGTGGTGTGCTGAGCCCAACATGACCCTGTCTCCCTCTCCGCTCTCCCAGCTGCTCAACAGGGTCTTCAACATCATGAGGGAGAAGAACCCGGACATGGTGGCCGGGGAGAAACGCAAGTTTGTCATGAAGCCCCCCCAGGTGGTCCGGGTGGGGACCAAGAAAACCTCCTTCGTCAACTTCACAGACATCTGCAAGCTGTGAGTGACCAACTCGCCCGGAACTTGGAACCACTCCAGATGAGAATGATGATTGTGTGTCTGTTTGGCCCATGCCTTATGTTCGGTTGGACCTGCTCGTCTAAAATGGCCGTGTCGGTTTGTTTCTCGCAGGTTGCATCGTCAACCTAAACATCTCCTCGCTTTCCTGTTGGCTGAGTTGGGAACCAGGTATGAGCCGTTTGCTTTGGAGCTTTTATCGGTTATGGTCAAGACGCAATCAGTGTGCTGAACCTCGTTGGGTTTTTCCAAATGAAGTCAAATATTGATATACCCTAATCTGCTATCACCTGCTGCTGAAAGGCTATTTTGAAATGTAATGGGCTTTGTATAAACACCTGTGTAAATACCTGAAAAAGAAACCGTGAAAAATGTTAGGGCAAGAAATAAGTGTGGTGTTCATAATGAATAATTGGCAGCTTGTCCTGGAAAGGAACCAATGATTTATGTTTGATATGATTTAAACGTCTTTCCCCGTCCTCGCTCTCAGTGGCTCCATAGACGGAAACAACCAGCTGGTGATCAAAGGCCGATTCCAACAGAAGCAGATTGAGAACGTCTTGAGAAGATACATCAGTAAGTGAATTCTCCAGACGCTCATCCAGACGCACAAGACTCTTGACTATTCCTTTAAAAAAAAAAAATCATTGCATATGAATGTTAATTACGTGAAACAGAATTAACCCAGATGGGGGAATGATTGTCAAATGAAGTGCTCCCTTTGATAGTTGTCATTATTTATAAAGCATTGCAAAGTCCTGCTTCATTCACATTCCCGACGTGACGCTCCGTCACGTCGAGCCTCCATGCTCCGCCCCCTCCTGACCCTCCTCCTCCCTCTCGACCAACCACAGAGGAGTACGTGACGTGTCACACCTGCCGCTCGCCCGACACCATCCTGCAGAAGGACACGCGGCTCTACTTCCTGCAGTGCGAGACGTGCCACTCCCGTTGCTCCGTCGCCAGCATCAAGACCGGCTTCCAGGCCGTCACCGGCAAGCGAGCCCAGCTCCGCGCCAAGGCCAACTAACCCCCCCCCCCCCCCCCCGAGATCTGTCCCCGGCTCCGGGCTCCGACTCCCTGCCTGGTGGGGGGGAGGGAGGGAGGGGGGGCTGAGGGGGTACAGGTGGATCTGTGCCCCGCCCCCTCTGTGTTTTGTAACTGGACTCTGAATCAGACTGAGGGAGGGTGCTCTGGGAGGGGGAGTCGACGTCTGCGTGCGTCCCACCGGGCTGAGGGGGGGGAGGGCGATGGAGGCGTCATATGAGAAGCTTGTGTGTTCCGTAAGACCGCACCTTGCCATATGATTTTATTAGATATTCTTTTGTCGTTCCCCCCCCCCCCCCCCCAACTGGCTGTGATTGGACGGTCGATCCTCTGAAGAATGCCGGCCGGGCGCCTTCCTTTTGTGCTTTTTATTTTGTTGATTTGTAATCTGACCATCTATTAAAATAACTGCGTTATTAACCAACGGAATAAACAACTGATTTCTCCTGCACACACACACACACACACACACACACACACACACACACACACACACACACACACACACACAAGGAAGTGGCATTCCAGTGACCCGCATTCACATCCTAGTCGAGCTAGCTCTGGCCGCGGGAGCGTTCGGTTCTTCTCTCTCCCCCTCTGTTCTTCATCCTCATCGCTATCAATACTTCACCTGTAGTTTTTGTTCTGTTTCTTCAATGAATACAGATACTCTTCAATGATGTGGGATTGATTCTATTTTTTTTTCTACTTTGCCTGGAAAGTTGAACGTGGTTCATTAAATGGGTGGGGGGGACTTGGGTCATCAAGTAACGTTAAACATTTTGGGACGTAGGTTGGCTGTGTATATGAGGATCCCAGTGGATCCACATTACTGACCATCACCAAAGGCCAGTAGTGGTCTGGTGGTTGAATGTGGACTTGTTTTGATTGTGTTTGAATGGCCACATCATTATTTTGTTCGTGGTGAACAATGAGGTTTAGTTTAGTAAATCACCTCTTAAGAAGGAATTAATAGGACTGGGTTCATTTTCCGCAGCTTTAAACAATTACCTGGTTCCATTAAAGCAATCTGAGGCTTGATTTATAAGTTATACTTAGCCAGGTACATAGATTGCAACCTCTCACAAAAAAGAATTGCCAAAGTGTCAATTGCCCTACCTGCTAATTATTCAGATTCCCGAGCAGTTTTCTGATGTGATGGTTAGGCTTATCACTGAAAGTTTAGTGGTGGTAATAGTACAATCATTTCAATATAAGTGTGCTATTCTATTGGTTAATTATTTCTATATTTGATAACTGCGAGGGGTAGCCAGGTTTTAGGGAATAGACTATGGTTGGCTAATTCCTTAACCTTTGGTCTGGGTGAACAAATTGTTTCTCTATGGACTTACCGCGTTGCTGAAATGTGCTGTTTATTTCCTGATTTATTTTTTATATCAGTGCCCTCTGCTGGACAAGTGTGGAATTCCTTCCGTAGGGCCTATATATATATTTTGGCGGCTGTAGTGAGCATTTTGGTTATTTCTTTAAAAATTCATAACTCCTCACAGGAATGGGCTAGAGACCTACTTTTTACCTAATCTGAAATGTATGCTCTACAAGTCGCGGGCCGTATGTTTGACACCCCTGGTTAGGTTTATCACTGAAAGTTGAATGGTGGTAATAAACAGACCTTTCAATATAACAATGTTATGGTGGTTAAGTTATATACTTGATAACGGTGAGGGGGAACCAGGTTTTAAACTTGGACTATGTTTTTTTTCTTTTGGTGTTATTTCTTTTGGTGTTATTCCTCAATTCCTCTTCCCATGTTATTCCATGGGAAGCTTTTATTTTGAAAACTGATATCGCGATACTATAGGATCAACTCCCTGCCGCCATGCAGCTCAACTATTAGCTCGGAAGTTATCGCGATACAAAAGGATCAACTCCTTGACGCCGTGCAGCTAAACTGTTAGCTCAGAAGTTGGTTTGACGGCTCTGCGTGGAAAACGTCAGCATGCCGCGGGTTTACATTGGACGTCTGGCCCCCCGCGTCCGAGAAAAGGACGTCCAGCGCTTTTTCGGTGGATATGGAAAGCTCATGGAAATAGATTTAAAGAACGGGTGAGTTTGTAATCTGACGTTAGCTGCGGCTACACCTGGGAATCTGCCAGTACTAATTTCCTATAAAGTAATGGCTCTTCCGCTTACCGCCGCATTAAAACATTAATTCGCTCCTTGATGTGATAACTTTTAGGCTAGAGCCGTCCGGGTGTGTCGGTCTAACCTGCCTCTGTTGTGCCCTACAACTCAACCCCACGGAGCTGAGCCACGCTGTTTCACTTCTGATCCCAGATTTGGTTTCGTGGAGTTTGACGACAACCGCGACGCGGACGACGCGGTGTACGAGCTGAACGGCCGAGACCTGTGCGGAGAGCGGGTGGTGGTGGAGTACGCCCGGGGATCCAGGAGGGACCTGGACGGCGGTGGGAGCAGTAAGTGCTGTCTGTTGGACCTCTCCCAGGTCCCCTTGTTGGGTGGAGGAGGTGGACATGTGGACCGCACACAGACGTGTTACGCTTTGGTGTTCAACCTCATTAGGGTCACGTTGAACTATTTGTGCAGGGCATTATGGTTTCTACCTACTTTAGCTTCTTAATGTCCGCGCATCATGTTTGCGTGAATCATGCCCTGCAAAACTCAAAGTCTTGGTGTGGAAGGCTTTTACCGGTTCATAAATACCTGGCAGGCTGCCCTGGCCTTCAAGTGTCTTCACGACAGAATGAACTGTTCTTGTATTGGCTCATTTATACCTGCTGGTAAAACGGAGCGCTTTTCGACTCAACGGAGTCGCTTTTTAGTGAGGCGTCTAAATCAAGGTGCTGTATGTTTATTTGTTGACTATAGTTGCACCAATCTTTACAAAAAACACAAATCATACAAAAGATTTCATTAAAATATATTTTTATTTCCAAGCAAGTTAAGTAACTCACATGTCTGCTTGTGTTTGAAGGATCGTTTTTTTATTTGCATGTACGCTGTACTGTACAAAGTAAATTTCCTTACCAGATGATTGAAACTTTTTCATGTGTACTATATCATTTCTATTTTCACATTAAACATTAACAAAGTCCTTAATGTTTCAATTTGAAAGAGTCCACCTGTGGCTGAGTGTCCACTGGGTGGGCAGATGACGCTATCGCCGTGAGGCCTCGGCTTTCACCTTTACAATGTGTGTGTGACCTTTGCCCTGACCCCTGACCCTTGGCTGACCTAACCGGAAGCCATGACGACAACAGCCTTTTGCCAATAGACCAGGGGTGATGGTGAGGACTCCCATTGGTTTCTATGTTGACAATAAAGCGGAGCGGGTCTAGCCGAACTCCTCAGGGCAGGAATACCGCAGACAGTTCTGTGGTCCCGTGGTTAGGGAGAACATGATCGGTGTGTGTGTGTGTGTTCGTTTCCTCAGACGGAGCTAATGTGGCCCGTGATGTCAACCTATCACAATAATGCATTATTTTTGGTATTTTTAATTAATTTCTTCAGGATTCAAAGGTATTTGTACAAAGAACATCACGTCGTTTTAACACAGGGAAGAAAACCTGTTTTTGATTTTGGTGGATGCCGACTTTGTTGTTGGAACGGATCGGGTAGTTTTTGTTTTTGGCAGAAAAGTCAGCGAAGCGCTGAAAAGTGCAAACTAAAAAACACGGAACAAATAAAGAGAGGCATTGGGGTTGTTAGCTCGAATCCCGAGGTTTGTCTGGACTTGTGTGGGGAGGGGGGAGGGGGGGGATCCTGACCTCTTCAAGGCAGACTACAGTCCACCGTTTAGTTTCCTCCCTAACTCTGGCCCCGGCCCCATGTATATGTTCTGGTTCTAAAGGCGGTGGATACAGTCACGTGACTCATGTCGGAAGAGATAAGTTCGGCCCCCCCGTCCGGACGGAGCACCGCCTCATCGTACAGAACCTGTCCACACGCTGCAGCTGGCAGGACCTCAAGGTAGGACCCCCAGACAAGGACCAGGGTCAGGGTGCGGGGCTGAGGGTACCAGGAGGAGGGTACCAGGGGCAGGGTACGCGTTCCCGACCCGACGTTCCAGACCCGACGTTCCAGACCCGACGTTCCAGACCCGACGTTCCCGACCCGACGTTCCCGACCCGACGTTCCCGACCCGACGTTCCCGACCCGACGCCCGCAGCCCTCTCTGTTGAGGTCTAACGTGAGGATCTCGTCGCCCCCCCCCCCCCCCCCCCAGGACTTGATGCGTGAGGTGGGAGAGGTGACCTTTGCCGACGCCCACAAGGAGCGTGACCACGAGGGCGTGGTCGAGTTCAACAGCCGCTCCGACATGAGGCGGGCGATGGCCAAGCTGGACGGGAAGGACGTCAACGGACGCAAGATCCGCCTGGTGTCCGCCAGCCACTCCAGGTGATGCCCCCCCCCCCCCCCCCCCCCCTTGTTATCACAACATCGGCTCGACGGCTTCTGGGTCGCTTTGGGGCGATGTTTTGAATGAACTCTGATTTTTTTTTCCCGCCCGCTTCCAGGTCCCGCAGTCGCCGTGGTTCCCGCAGTCGGAGCTCCCGGAGCCGATCCCGCTCCAGGTGAGACCGGAACAGGAATACAGCGTCTCTCTCTTCGACGCTTTCACGTTGCTCACCTTTGGGTTCCTCACACGTTCCTCACCGTCGGAGACGCCGACGACGGCAGTGAACACATGAATGGATGAACACATGGTGCTGGGATTGTTAGGTTGTAGGTCATCATGTGTTCATCAGACCGTGGCTGAGGGTTGAGCAGTGGAGGAATGGGCTTCTCGGAGATGTTGACGTTCCTCTAAGCCAAAGTTTAAATCGCCAGTGATCCAAAGTCGTTGTTGCATGCCTTAGGGGTAGCTTGGGAACTATATATTTATTTTTCTGAAATCATCTCAAATATATGATGAATATTTCCCAAAGATGGCGCATCCAGTATAGACGTAGGAAGGACCCAAAACGTACATTCTTAAAAAATAAACGTCAATTGTTGATCCTGATGTTGTTCGTGTGCACCTGCGTCGCCACGCCAACAGATCCCGTTCCCGTAGCAAGAGGACAAGCCGCCGTTCTCCGCCGCGCTCCGGCAGGAAGTCTCGCTCCAGGGGCAGGAAGTCTCGCTCCAGGTCCAGGTCCAGGTCCCAGGCCCGCTCCAGCCGCCGTTCCCGTTCCCGTTCCCGTTCCCGTTCCCGCTCCCGCTCCAGGTCCAGGAGCCGCTCCAAGGTTCGGCCCGGGCACGCCTCCCGCAGTCGCTCGCCATCGCCGGCGCGGGGCGGAGCCCGTCCTGCGTCGCGCTCCACGTCACCGCGGGACTCCACCCGGCGCTCCGGATCCCGGGACGGCCGCTCGGCTTCCCGTTCCCGTTCCCGTTCCCGATCCGGCTCTCAGGATTAAAAAGGAAATGTGTAAACGCGCGCGCACACGGCAGAACACGAACGCACACACACACTCTGCAAAACATGCAGACTTTGTTCACACACATGTGCGCACACACGCACATCACATTACATCCCATAGATGTATCCGGGCTTTCCTTATTTTCCTGGGTTTACCCCACGCATCCGAAGCAGTTGCCATGGCGTTTTGATTCTTCAAATTACAAGTTTGTCAGGCATGAGTTAAGCATTGCGTTCATCATTGCGTTCATCACTGCGTTCCTTTAACATATTCGATTTTTTTGGTCTCAAATAGTGCAATCCCATTGCACTATTTCGATGGATAACCGATTCTTAGGTGGCTGGTTGTTTTGATAACTGTTTCTTTGTTTCTTATCATGCATGGTGCTTGTGTGACGGGCAGTGGATAAATACAACTCTGATTATTTTTCTTTGCAAGTTAAGCAGTGGTAGGCACATTTTAATTTTTCCATTATTTTTAGTTTTCAGGGTATTGAAGGACAACTGCATCTAAGAATCTTGCAGTAGAAGGGACACATTTATTCTAAATCGGAGACATCCTAATTGGTTTGGTTATTTGCAGATACATTTGTGGGAGTATCAGATTGGCCTGATTTTTGTTTCATTTGAAAAATGTTTAGTATTGTATCAATAAAAAACGAGTCTTAATATAAACGTGTGTTTATTCCATACATGAACGGGTTAGGTCTATTAACGTGTAATTTTACAAGTGCTTTATCAGTGAGGGTTCATTAATTTCAAGAACTAAATGGCGACATTTGTGGACAGGGAGGCCACCGCGATCAGATGATTCAGTGAGTAGACCGTTCCTCGGAGAAGACCTCCGCCAGTCTATGAAACGACGGCAAAGCGATCGATGCTGAATTGCATTATCCCACCCTATCTATCTCCATGCATGTAAGCGGTTTCAGTCGGCTGAAGTCTAAATGTGACATTGTATGAGCAGTGACTGTACATCAGGCTCACGCATGCGCTTTTGGAAACCCGGAGCCGCAGGAGATTGAGCTGGTAAGCCAAATTTATTAGCAAAGATCAATTTATTTATGTTGTGCATGTATCCGCAAAGCCCGGGTGATGCTGGCGTCTTCCAGATTGCGTTGTATTGCACGATGTCCGAGTGTTTATCCCGCGGGTTACGTATGCAACGCATGCATATGTGAGAAGGGAAAAGACTCCACCATAAAGCTATTTGGGGTTAACAATGTTCAAGGAAACGGGTTTAATTGACCTATTTTCCAACAGTAAGTACATGGCCCGCCGCAGAAAATGATAAGTACATTAATGACCCTTGGTTTTTGCGGTGTTTCGCCAGTAAAATAATTCTCATTCATTCTGTAGCCAACCGGGATGTTGGTTGAAGGGTTAATATTGAGTAAACGGGTTTTCTACTGTGGGGTTGAGATGCGTCCTGTATGCTCCTTCAGGGGCGCTTTGATTCCCCGCCATTTCAACGTTGGCTATTAGCGTGTTTTTGGGGAGATGGCTGTCATTGTTTTATTAAGTGCAAGAGTATGAGCCGTTTGAAAAGTCACTCGGGGTCATAGACTGCGTTTTGATAGGGCATGTTTTTTTTTAATGTGTATGGAAATCTTTTTCAAATCAATTAATGGGCATCAATAATTGCTTTGCATCCACCCATCCAAAAATAAAGAGCTATTCTTTCTGTTCTTCTCCTATACACTTAGTTGTGTTGGTGTCCGTTCCTCCCATTTTGTGAGGGGAACGGAGAAAAAGCGAATGCATTTTTCATTTGGGCCATTTTAACCAGTTTAACCCTTTCTACAGAGGCGTCATCGGAGGACAATCACAGGTGTCACGGCTAATTATCGCTCTCCTGCGGGCAGTAGGCCTGGCCTAAACTAGGGAAGCTAAGTCTACTAACATGGCCTGGTGCATAAACCCATTATTCGTGTTGTGACACCTGTGATTGATGCAATGATGGTTTTTCTTTTCACTTCGTATTGTGACCCTGACAACGTTAACACGCGCACACGTCTTCAATTCATTCAACCTCTCCATCTCAAACTGTGACCTCCACATCCGTCGTAGTAGGCCTCTGTGATTACAACAGTGAATTGACACAGTCACGGATCAAGCAGTGCTATTCCAACGGCTAATTAAAACAAACAGCCGTTGATTGTACGCTTTGTGATAGTGCCGGCTGGCTGTTCCTCAAGAGCGCGCACACATCCGTTGGTAGGGCTGCTGATTGTTTACTCGCGGGGTATTGTGTACCCCTTTCCCCCCCCCCCCCCCACGACTCCAGCACTCCGGAGGGAGGGGAACGGAAGGGACACAGCGATGAGTGCCAAAGTCGACATGGACGTTCCAACCAAAGAGCCGGACCGTACGCCACCAGTCTCCTCTTCCTCCTCCTCTTCCTCCACCACCACCTCCTCCTCCACCACCTCCTCCTCCACCAACTCCTCCTCCTCTTCCTCCACCACCTCCTCCTCCTCCTCCTCCTCTTCCTCCTCCTCGCCCCCCACCGACACCATCCTCGTGTGCAGCAAAGAGGGGACGTCCAAGGGCCCCCTTCTTCCTCCCCCACCACCTCCTCCAGCTCCTTCTCCGTTGACCCAGACGACTACCACGGCTCTGCTCCTTCCAGGTGAGGTGGGGGGGGGCCTGGCCCCTATGTGTTGGTGGCAGGTGGCCCGGCTGGGGGCTCCCACTCTGTGGTTCTTCCTCAGGATGTTTGGGGAACTTTAGGGTACTCAACCGGAGGGGCGAGAGCCTATTGGGTCACCTGGGATTTGGGTACGGGACCATAATGTACAGGCTGGCTTCTTCTCTTTTAGCTCCTTCTTCAAGATGAATAAATCGTTTGTTTCTTGCTGTGTGTATCTAAAGGACGATTGTTCTTTTCCCCACCAAGCCGTGGTCCTACCCGGTCACCAAAAGCTGGAGGTGACGTCAGCCACAGTAGTGGCAGAGCCCGGGAAAGTGGGCGGGGTTATAGAGGCGACCACACCCACAGCCCAGGTGGGCGGGGCCTGCAGCATCGTCCACGTACTGGAGTGGAAGGAGGGAATGACTCTTCTGCCCACCACTAACCTCAAGGTAAGCTTTTCCGTCCTCTCACTGTGAATGTAATGTTGTCATGCATGTTTACAGAATAATATAGAATTATTTATTAATCAAACGGACGACCGCAATAGGAACAATTTGAATTGAATTCCGTTGTACAGAATTATGAATGTGACACTTATTAACCCATTGATGCTGAATCGGTGGCCTTGTGTGTGTGTGTGTGTGTGTGTGTGTGTGTGTGTGTGTGTGTGTGCGTGTGCGTGTAGTTCTGTGTTGGCGATGTGGGAACGCTGAGCGCGCTGATCACCCCGGCGATCGCCAGCATCTCCCCCCAACCAGCCGCCGGGGCTTCTGGGAAGTCTGCCGCTGCGGAGGGAGCAGCAGTGACCACGACAGGTAGCGGCCCCAGTGGTTCACCTAGCCTGCTGTGGGAGTAATGGTTTCACTGGGATTACCACCAGTTCACACTGGGCTACTTAGTATTTTTAAATGTTAAAAAAAAAAAAAATTGTTGTTGTCTGTTAATCAAATATATATTTGTATTTGTGTGTATAATCATTGTGCTGTACGGTGAAATAGGTAGGTGGTAAACAGACTGGTTTGTGTTGGCGTTCACACACGGCTCAGCCACAGCCTCAGTACCGTCCTAGAGGAACCTCCCATTCCTCCGGGCCCGGCTCCACCAGATCAGATAAAGTACGATGAATGGGCCAATTTTGGTCCAGTGTTACCACTTCCTCAAGTCCGATAGTGAGTCAGAGCATTTGTCATCCAACACGAGTACCAATGAGATCCCTGTTCAGACTTTACCCAAGGTCACGGAGAGGTCCTTAGAGTGGAGGTCCAACGCTAAACGTCTGTGTTAACCTGGACAGTGTTTTAGCCCCACATCGGAATAATTCTACAATCATAAAGTACTTCTTCATGCGTGTTTAAACTCGCGGATACTTTTTTGGTATTCATTTATAATTCATGCTCATGGAGAGAAGATTTATTTAGTTTTTTACTTCCGGGAAGTGCTAAAAAAGCGAAATAATGTAGTTATATGGCGCGCATCGCAGGAGTAGATGGTAAGGGGGGGACCTGCCTAGGCGCCCTGATGCAAGGCAGCAACGGGATTCAACCGGCACGCTGCCTAGGGTGACCGCTGGCTAGCCACTTGGTGGGTTCCCCTTGTGGTGCATGTGCGTCAGATTTAGTCCGTGTGCACGTTGCGTTTCTAATATGAGTGTCAGTTATACCGAGCTGCACAACATGAATATAGTCCACACACGGATTTGCTGCATTTGCGTCAAATAAAGTATTTCGGTGTACCGGCACATAGCGTTACAAAATTTGTCGAGTTGTTATTCTAAGACGCACAACATGAAAATATAGTCTTTACAGAGTTGCTGCATGCCTTCCCCACTCATTCACTAACTGAGGGCCAACCGGCCAGTTATGCTTTACGTGTTTATTGTCCGAATATTAGAGAATCCCAACAAAACAGCAGATACTGCAGTTATTAATGTCATTAACATCTGAAAATTTTACTCTTTTTTTTTTTTTTTGGGGGTTGGAGGATAGATTTATAGATGGATAGAACTGGTCCGTTGAACTGGTCGGTTGAACTGGTCGGTTGAACTGGTCGGTTGAACTGGTCGGTTGAACTGGTCCATTGAACTGGTCCGTTGAACTGGTCCGTTGAACTGGTCAGTTGAACTGGTCGGTTGTGATTGGTCAAAGCTCTACGGTCTCCATGGTCCCGCTCCAGACGCGTCGGCATCCCCCGCCGTCCCGGTTTGCGGCCCCCCAGTGGAGGCGGTCGAGGCGGGGGTCCTGGTGGAGGTGGGGGTCCCGGCGGAGGTGGGGGTCCCGGCAGAGTCGGGGGTCCCGGTGGAGGCGGGGGTTCAGGCGGGACCGCGGCAGCAGAACCACGAACCGAGAGCGCAGCGGACCTACCCAGAGGAGCTGCGCAGGGAGCCAATCACAGAGAAGTACTGAACACGACACGACACAACCCAACACAACAAAACACAACACAACACAACACTACACAACACAACACAACACAACACAACACAACACAACACACCATAACTGACATAACTTAGCATACATAACATAAGGAGCAGTCACACGCTGCTCCTTCTTAGAGAACAGTATTTACTACGTCCTGAGCGTGGCAGCGAGGCCTGCGAGGCCCGGCTCCGATCCAGGTCCGCCTCCTCCTCTCACGCCGCACCGATGGAGACTGAGGCCCCGCCCACACGGAAACCATTACTGTGTGTAAACGCAGTCTTCTTGGCCGAAAACACTTTTTTTGAAGCCGAGTCCCAGGGTTGGAAAAGATAAAATCATCCCTATGCATATTCATGTTTGGATTCGTGTGGACGTCTGATACGCAGATGATGACGTCATCGCCCCCCCCACCCTTTAGAGTTCTGTCTAATATTTTTTGTTTGATTTGTATTCTTTTTGTAGCTTTAAGTACAACCCCTTGGTCAATGGAATTACTAACTAACTTTAAAAAGTATTTTA